>NW_006800493.1:337598-339077 GCF_000485575.1 Poecilia formosa | reverse complement strand
GCGGGCCACATGTGGCCCGCGGGCCTTGGGTTTGACACATGTGTCTTAAATGATACTTACATCCTACATTACTAATTCAATTAATCACTCCATTTAATTTAATCTTTAGCTGTCACATCTCTTTTCAACAAAGGCTTCTTTCAAACATTAAACTTGGATGTTTTCAGAACAACTTTCCTACATTTTTTTTTTTAACGGTTGTCAAATTCGATACAGAACAATACAGGACATCACAGGGGTAGACTGCCCTCAGTCCTGATAGGGATTATTATGCCCTTTTGAATTTTATCAGTCTTTGAATCTCAGAGGCAGTTTTATTTCACGTCCCCTGGAAGTTGTTCTCACAGAAGTAGATGGTGGGAAGGAAGATCCTGAAGAAGGGCTCGCTACTGGCTGATTTGATGGTGGTTCAGATGGAATGGCCCCCTCTTCAGCTGGGGATCTGCAGTCTTGCTGTGGCACTGCAGACTCAGCCATACGATGTGCTTCAGAAGCATCCGTCCCAGGGATCTCCTGAAGGTGACATCTGTTGCGACGGATCACGCTCCCACTGGCCATTTCTACGAGGTAGGATCTTGGCTCCTTGGACTTGCTGATGACTTTGGCAGGCGTCGTCCATCCTTTTTCCCCTCCCCATCAAGTTTCACGCTCACATTTTGACCAGGGAGAAAGTTCAGGAAGAGGGCGAGCTTGAATATCTGTGGTTGTAGAAGAATCTGTAAGAATCTTTAGCTTTGGCATCCTTTACGTAGACTCGGTCTGGGTCGACAGCGCTTGGCATCAATGTTTTTTCCAGGACAGGTACAGTGGTGCGGATCTGTCGGCCAGTCATAAGTTGCGCTGGACTGGAACCTGTTGCTGCTGCTGGTGTGGAGCGGTAACTCATAAGGGCTAAGCAGGGGTCCAGCTGTTTAAGGATGTACTTGGCAGTCTGAACAGCCCTTTCTGCAGCTCCATTAGATTGCGGGTAATGGGGGCTTGAGGTTATGTGAGTGAACCCACCTCTGCTTGAATTCTTGGAACTCTGACGATGTAAACTGTGGCCCGTTATCACTGATGAGTTCCAGCGGGATGCCTCACCTCTCTTCCAATGTCAACATGTATGCCTACATTTCTACACTTAAACAGTTTCCTAATGTGGATTTTCAATCGAAGCAGGAAATAATACTAAAGGAGCAACACCGGAGCTGAAAGGTTTGCTTCACACTATGAGACAGAAGGGTAGCGTTTTAATGAAATTGTGGAAGTCAGCAGAAAAAGATAAAAAAGTGATGTGAGTCTTGATTTATTCTCAATGTCTTCCAACCAAAGCCAAAAACAGAATGAAGAACGACCGTTGGTGTCGTCTCCACCTCATCTTCTCCCCTTCACAATAAGAGCGTACATTCTGGTGTGTACATTTATTGTATGTAGGGCTGAAACAATTCCTCGAATGATTCGAGTACCTCGATTACTAAAATTCCTCGAGGAAAATTTACC
>NW_006800493.1:317403-337515 GCF_000485575.1 Poecilia formosa | reverse complement strand
TCAGCTGGGGATCTGCAGTCTTGCTGTGGCACTGCAGGCTCAGCCATATGTTGTGGTTCTGAAGCATCCGTCCCAGGAATCTCCTGAAGGTGACGTCTGTTGCGACGAGTCACACTCCCGTTGACCATTTCCACAAGGTAGGATCTTGGCTCCTTGGACTTGCTGATGACTTTGGCAGGCGTTGTCCACCCTTTTTCCCCATCAAGTTTGACTCTCACATTTTGACCAGGGAGAAGTTCGGGAAGGGGGCGAGCTGAATATCTGCGGTTGTAGAAGAATGTGTAAGAATTTTTAGCTTTGGTATCCTTTAAGTAGACTAGGTCTGGGTCAACAGCGCTTGGCATCAATGTTTTTTCCAGGACAGGAACAGTGGTGCGGATCTGTCGGCCAGTCATAAGTTGCGCTGGACTGGAACCTGTTGCTGCTACTGGTGTGGAACGGTAACTCATAAGGGCTAAGCAGGGGTCCAGCTGTTTAAGGATGTACTTGGCAGTCTGAACAGCCCTTTCTGCAGCTCCATTAGATTGCGGGGAATGGGGGCTTGAGGTTATGTGAGTGAACCCATACCTCTGCTTGAATTCTCGGAAATCTGACGATGTAAACTGTGTCCCGTTATCACTGATGAGTTCCAGCGGGATGCCTCACCTCTCTTCCAATGTCAACATGTATGCCTACATTTCTACACTTAAACAGTTTCCTAAAGTGGATTTTCAATCGAAGCAGGAAATAATACTAAAGGAAGACCAACACCGGAGCTGAAAGGTTTGCTTCACACTATGAGACAGAAGGGTAGCATTTTAATGAAATTATGGAAGTCAGCAGAAAAAGACAAAAAAGTAATGCGAGTCTTGATTTATTCTCAATGTCTTCCAACCAAAGCCAAAAACAGAATGAAGGACGACCGTTGGCGTCGTCTCCACCTCACCTTCTCCCCTTCACAATAAGAGCGTACATTCTGGTGTGTACATTTATTGTATGCGATACACACAGGCCCCCTTTGAACACACAGAATGTCACAAACACAAAAACACATAACATGTGAAACAACATTACAAGTATATATAAGAAAACAGACACACAAAGAAAAAGTAAACAGCAGCAACAAACCAAATAATTGAAATACCTAATGGCTTCTTTTCGCAGGAACAGGGGTTGAAGTTGAAAGAGACTCTCCAGATCGATTGCTACCAAACTGTCCACCTGAGGGGGACAGACCAGCTGTAAGAGAAGGACCTGGAAGAGTGTAAAGAAACTGGGGGACTCAACTGGGTTCCCTGGTGGCCAGCGGCGCCGGTGTTACGTCGATCCGCGTTTCCCCATCAGATACGGTTCCCCCTGCGTCTTCTTGCCACTCCGCCCCGCCCACGCGGCAAAATAGGCGCGAGCTCGTTATTAGCACTTAGAACTACGGATACAGTGAAAGCTCAAACAACATGTTTCAGCAAAATTGTCACACTTTCTTCACGTTATCTGTCTAGATCTATCTATCTAGACAGACAGACAGACAGACAGACAGACAGACAGACAGATAGATAGATAGTTCTACGCCCTCCCGGGCTTATTGAGTGCATCTGGCAGTGAGGGGTCCCTTGGACATTGTGCACCCTTGATGTTGTGGTTAGTGATGCACTTGATGCCCTTCCACATGCGCCGGGGGCCGTTGGTGGTGACCTTGAATTTTCTGGCCGTATGCAGCTTTGGCCCTCACAATGCCTGCAGCCAGTTCTTTCCTCGCTTCTCAGAGTGCTGATGCCTCGCCTGTCCTGAACACAACGTCCCAAGCTTTCAGCAGAACTCTCACCTCAGCATTCAGCCAGGGTTTCTGGTTCAGGTAACAGGTTACTGTCTTGGTGGTGGTGACATCATCAGCACACTTGGAGATGAAGCCAAGAACAGAGGAGGTGTATTCCTCCAGGTCCACCTCTCCCTCATAAGTAGCTGCCTTTCTGAAGACCTGCCAATCTTGTACACTGAAAACAGTCCTGGAGCACAAAGGCTGCATCTCTGGGCCACACAGTGACTGTCTTCTTTGTTGGTCTGATCCGTCTCATCAGCGGACGATATGCTGGCACCAGCAAGATGGACATGTGGTCGGAGAGGCCAAGATGGGGACGAGGAAGGGCTCTGTACGCACCGTGAATGTTGGTGTACACACAGTCAAGAGTGTTGTCTCTGTGTGTGGGAAAGGTGATGTGATGGTAAAAACTGGGCAGAGTGTCCGTCAGTTTCACATTGTTAAAGTCCCCTTCAACCACATAAAACGCCTCCTGTGGATACTAATTTAATACTTTCCTGTGGTGTCCCATTTTCTATATTCAAAGTCTCAGAATAATTCTTCCCTATGTATTTGTCTTTCTTTTAGAAAACATTTAATCCATTTAAACATATGACCATTTATACCCAGTCTTCTAATTTTGATTAAGATCATATCATATGCTCTCTCAATATCAAAAAATACTGCCACAACACTCTGTTTATTCACTTGAATAAATTTCAAGTGAATACATTTCTAATTTCATGCTCTAAACATAAAACTGGATCCATTGTACATCTCCCTCTCCTGAAACTCTGATAAGACGATAAGAGTCAATGACAGAGGTTGTCTGCAGGTGTGACAGCAGCTCCAGGGCTCCATCTGGTGGAGAACCTGAAGAGATGGAAGGAGATGGAAACCCCACACAAAACCCAAAACCCAGACTCCCAACAACAGGTTTATCATATATCGTAAAGTTAATATTTTAACCACAAATGTAAATGTGAATTTTACCAGGTTCTTGCTATTATAATTTATACTGACTAAAACTAAAAACAAAAAATAAGGTGCTTAGTTTGGAGTTGGTTATTTAAAACCATTAGATAGGAGGGACACACAGCAGCTGACATAAGATCTTGGAAATTAATGACCCATTAAAAATAAACATAATGTTTTGTGTTGCTTTTTTATTTCAAAATGTGCTCATTTACATAAAAACAATTTGAGACTAATATGTTCTCCTTTCCTTTGTGATGAGCACAGCTTTTGCTCATCACAAAGTAACTAAAATACAATTTTAATGAGGTACTTATTACTTTTAATATTAGTAAGTTTATTTGTACTTAAGTGCAATTTCTTAAATTAATATCTTCGGCACCTCTCTCTCTGTTTTAAAATAAATTAGCTATCGTTTGCTGCAGTTTTATTAGGTTTTGATTTTGCTTGAATTAAAAATTCGCTGTCCCATGGTGTTTTTCCTGGTGTTTATTTTAAAGTCTATGAATGATAAGTGATTTATTGTTCATCCTGTCCTAGTGCAAGCAGCATGTTTTTATGTCTGTGGACCACCTGAAAAAAATGTTCCAGTCCATAAATCAAACACACCAATCTAATCAGCAACCATCGTCTTTTAGAGTTATCATTTAATACGAGTGAAATCTCCCCCGGGGGTCTGGGGGTCACCTAGGGGGTAGAGGCTCCATCACACAGCACGGACAGTTCAGAAACATTTCGGAATTAGAAAAACAATCTATTTATAAACAGATTAAGTTGTGTCTTAAAGTCCCTATCGGTAGATCTATTTTGACTCAAAGCGCAGCAGCCATTCTCCCACTCAATGTGTTTCAAATGTTTTTTAGAATCTTTCTAGCCAGCACCTTCCTCACTCTTATTTTTGTGTCTTTCAGCTGCTGCTCGGCAGTTTGACCCAAAGCTGACAAACACTTAAGCGAAACTGTGGAGAAGTGGCTCCTGCACCACAGTGGGAGGGAGGCATCAAGGAACCAAAGTGACACCAACACAAGTCAAAGTTGGGTTACCCAACACCTACTGCTTCTCTGGTTCATAGAGTACAAGGCTGGACGCTGGTCTTCCATGGACAATAGACTGTTGTGACAGTCAAAATGGAGTCAGATATGTTTACAGATCTATGTCTGTTTTCCTAAATAAAATCTAATATTAATACCATGTTGCCATGTTTAAGTTTGTGTACACACATTTTTGGAAATATGGCCACTAACCACTTTCAGTATCATTTCAATGTGAGGCTTCAACATGGATTCAACTATAATATTTCACTCATATTTTTCCATCTGGGATTCCAGTATGACAATGCTTGTTCTACATCTGTTTCTTAAAGATGGTTGTTAAATGTGTGTTAAAGTTAAATGTGATGAGGTAAAATGGAACATTATAAAATATTGAGGCCAAATAAGCTGAAGCAGCATGTACAGCAAATTGTTTGTGCTTGGGAGTGAGAACAAAGGCCAGCAGGGTGGGGTAGGAACAGGACAGGATATGGACTTTTTCTGTAGTCCAAAAATAGATTCTGAAAACACTGTTGCTCAAAGGTTAGTGTGTGGGTAGGAAGAAGACCAGGTGGCTGCAGGTTGAAGAGGAAACATAGTCAAAATTAAACAGCATAGTTCAAATTTAAGCACAGACAGCCCAGTTTCAGGAGTATCCAATTGAAAAAAAAATATTTTTTCTGTGTCATCAAATTGATTGGACTGATTCACTTTGTGCTAAAGAGGACCCTGTTTTGCTGCACCTGCTTCTTTTGAACGCCTCTACAAAAGCTTGGCAAGCTGCAAAGGCAAGCAGGCTGGAGGGGGAAAGCTTTAAAGCTGGGCTAAAAGTCTGTTTCTATAATGAAATAAGAAAACCTCAAAAGGTGCTGCGCGTCTCAGTTCTAAATAATTATATTAGTCGCCAGGCCTTTGTCAAGATCAATTGGACAGCCTTTCCTC
The DNA here is from genome assembly GCF_000485575.1 of Poecilia formosa. NCBI lineage: Eukaryota > Metazoa > Chordata > Actinopteri > Cyprinodontiformes > Poeciliidae > Poecilia > Poecilia formosa. The sequence continues at coordinate 332,793 of NW_006800493.1, read as the reverse complement.
CTTGTTTAGGATGCTGTGCAGCTGGACTCATTTTGGGTAATACCTTTTAAACTTTACTCTTTTCTGATGATGCGTAACCACAGCAACAGGGTGCCTTACAGCACCCTTATTTGTTGTTTCCAGAAGCTTCTAACATTGCAAAAGCTGAAATAATACCACAACTGAAGCCAGAAAACCCAGAGGAGTTAGAAAGGAAGCAGAGCAGGAACAAAGAGGAAATTCAAACCATCTCTTCCATTGATCACAATAGGCAATGTGAGATCGTCAGCTAACAGGTTGGATGAACTTCAAGCCCTGACAAGAACTCAGCAAGAATATAGGGAATGACTGCAGGATTGTATGCCCAACTCCACTGTCTTTCTGCCAGGTTTCCTAACTATACAGTCAGGCAGAGATTTAAAGAGCAGTTGGAAAAGGAAAGAAAGTGGATTAGCAGTGCAACAGTCAGCAACAGATGGTGTCATCCAGAGGGCTGTTTCTTAAAAGCAGGATTCAGAAATTCAGGATAAGAGATAAAAGTCAAGCTTGACATAATGTGACCAGTTCATCCTGGCTTTATCTGTTTTATGAAGATCAAACCAAACTTAAATGGGCCAGCCCCAATGCTCGCACTTTCACCCTTCTGCTGTTCAAATGTTCATGTTGAAGGGATTGCGTGTGTAGTGCTCCCCAATTCTCCACATTTGTCTGTTGCTCAGCCCCTTTTGGTTTCTATTTCCAAACTTGTGCTAAGCCTGCATCCAGGCAGACTTTGGACTTCATTGATGCATGTGATGTTTTGAATTAAAAGGCTGAATAAAGGCTGATATTGTTGCACCGCCTATGGCGGTGCACTTACCTGAGAGGATTATTGAGGCTTTTATTTTGAAATTTTCAGTAAGCTTTATTTTAATGACCACACTAATTCAATGTGTAACAGTGGTTTGTTTAAACCAGTCACATAAAGCCCACAAGAGCAATTACCTGATGTAAAAATTGTCAAGGCTTTTATTTTGAAATTTTCAGTAAGCTTCATTTTAAATGGCCACATTAATCCAATGTGTAACAGTGGTTGGTTTAATCCAACTATATTATGCCTAAAACAGCAAATAGTTCTAAATCCCTCCTCTGTAATAACTGAGTGTTCCACCATGTTGTAGTTCTGACCTGCTGCTCAGGCCTCTCTTTTAACTGAGTCTTGGCCATAGACAGAACTACAGCTATGGCAGTTATAGCTGCTGGTTTGTAGTCCAAACCAGCAGCTCTGCCTTTCTCTGTGTTCTGTTGCTATAGCGATTAATCCTCAGCCAAATGCTGTGTGTGAGAGACAGAAAGGTGGAGAAGGATTTCTATCTTTCTGAGACACCCAGTCAGTTTTGATGAAAAAAGCAGTCCGAACAACTGCTTCCCGTTCAGGATCCGTAAGGCCGATCCAAAAACAGTTTGAAGCATATGAGAGGGCTATTTGTCATCTCCAATAGTACCGCGATTCACATCTGTAGGTCACTCACAGAAATAGCAGTGACGAGAGAAAAATGTTGTGCGCTGAGCTTAGAAAGTTTTCAGAAAAGTCTGAAAATGAATGGTTGAGTGCCTGAAGGTACCCTGTCACATGATTTCACTCTGAAAGCATGTGACAGAAAACTGTCAGCCCTAGAGAAATTTTGAAAACATTTTATGGGAGCAGGCATGCCATGACTGACTTTCATACCAATAGAGCAATTTTTGCAGCCATGAGAGCGATTTCAAAATTACTTTAGGGTCAAAAATCCACTCCATTTCTCACTCTGCGGTTTCGTCAGTTGGAAATTTCGCTCGTTTTTAACTTTTTACGTCACCATAGTAACTCCGATCCCCAATAAAAATAATAGCAATAATGCCGGACTTGAGGCGCATTAACGGTGATGGAAGAATAATAAATAATAAAGAGACATTCTATTGGGTGTAGAACAATAGGTGCCTGCCATGCAATGCATAAGGAGACGTCAGTCACTGCTCTCCTTATGCATTGCTATGGCATGTCCCAATAATAGTAATAATAATAATAATAATAATAATAATAATAATAATAATAATAATAATAATAATAATAATAATAATAATATGTTAATATAGTTAGTAACATATTAACCAATCTATTAACATATTAATAACATATTAATAACTTTAATATGTTAATAGCTTTATTAACATATTAACAGACTGGGCTGTTGTGTTTTCGCAACACTTAAAAAAATATTTCAGTTGAATATTAAAAATGAGGGTGGTTTTCAGGAAGTGTCATTTGTGAATAAAAAACTTAGCTGAAAGGAAGACTCAAATTAATGCATTGATTTTACATCAAATAAATGCAAGATATTTTAATTGATCATTGTTTTATAGAAATCAGTTTGGCATTGACATTAAAAGGTTGTTTTGTAATTTTTTCTTATGATTCTAAAAGGAATAAAAATTGGTTCGTATGGAGTGTTTAGTCAAGTAGTTTTAGAATATTTCATAAAAAACTAAAGCCAGTAATCTCAAAAACAGAAGTAAACCAGAGTTCTTATTAATTTCATAAACAAAACTAGAGTCTGAGGTCCAGCAGCAAAGAAACAGGAAGCTTGGAGCCCAGCTGTGAGGCCAGAGGAACTTGAGGTCCCCAAGCACCTCACCTGATGAGGCGTTTGGATTGAAGAACCTTGAAGTCCTTCCAGTAAGTTCCTGGAAGTCCTAGAAGCACTTTAAAGGGAAGGCAACCCACATATAGAGGCTCAGAAGCTGGGGAAGACGGCCCACTTACAGACACAGGGAACAGAGACGGGTCGAGATCTGGAGAGTGCTGTAGAGCTCTGGAGACGACCATGAAGCCTGGTATATTTTGGCGTTTGGTTAGAGAGGATGAATGAACCGAGGAAACGGTGGTAGGTGCTGCAGAGTCTGGTGGTGGAGACTGGAAAGGAGTTGTGGAGGAGGGTGAAGAGCAGAAGGCTGGGAGCGCTGGCTTAGGCGGAGTTGGATCACCAGCCATAACTGCCACAGCTGCCTGACTATGTCACTTCACCTCCTCCAACATTTACTAAGTCTGTGGATGGGAGATAAGGAGACCAAGCCTGCAGGGCAAGAATATGGCTATTCAAACAATACCAGTGAATTGTTTGTTAATGGAGCAGGGTTTAGCTTTTACTGTTTGTTTTAGACGTTCACAGGGGCGCCGCCAGGAAACTTGGCCCCATGACAAAGAATTAAATTGGGCCCCCTGCTGTTACAATGTCTTGAGTCTATTTGACCCATAAAAAGTGGCACAATTTTAAAGGCATGTATAACTGCCTTGCTTTCTTGTCATGAGAGTTTGTTATGAGACAGACAATCTGAGAAAAGATGAATCTCCTCTACCTCCCCCTGATCTTCTACTGTCGGCTGAAGATTGTTATTGACACCCTAAAACCCACCTCCTGGACTATCTGGACTGACGAGGCTGTTATTTATTCTAATTTTATAAAGATTGTTTGAATTTCTGTCACTACACTGTGTTCCAAATTATTATGCAAATTGGATTTAAGTGTCAAAGATAAAAATGTTTGTTGTGCTATTAAATTCATAGATGGTATTGTGTCCCAGGTTCCTTTGAATCACTGTAATTAATTTCAGAGAGCTGGGTTGATTAGTTTGTCTGGTGAGCTCAATTAAAGGAAATCTACTTAAGAAGGATGTTCCACATTATTAAGCAGGCCACAGGTTTCAAGTAATATGGGAGAGAGAGGATCTCTCTGCTGATGAAAATCATCAGATAGTGTAGTGCCATATGACAAAGTATGAAAACATTAGAGATTTAATGAAAACTAAAGAGATTTGTGGCTGATTCAGAACAAAGATGGGTTTGTGCAGACAAAGGCATAATGAGGAAGGTTTCTGTTAGACATTGATGGGATTAAGAAAGCAGCTGCTAAAATGGCCTTACAAAGCAGCAAACGGTTATTTGAAGCTGTTGGTGCCTCTGGAACCTCAAGGTGGAGGATCCTCCAGAGGCTTGCGGTGCATGAACCTACTATTCGGCCACCCCTAGCCAGTGTTCACAAGCAGAAATGGTCTCAGTGGGCCCAGCTGTACATGAAGATTCATTTTCAAACAGACTTGTTCACTGACAACATGGCTGTGACATCAGCAAGGAAGTGGTGGAGTCATGTTTTGGGCCAAAATCATGGGGAGAGAGCTGGTCGGCCCCTTCAGAGACCCCGAAGCTGTGACCTCAGCAAAGTATATGGACTTTCTGACTGATCACTTTCTTTCATGGTTCAAAAAGAAGAGCCGTACCTTCAGTAGCAAAATCATATTCATGCATGACAATGCATGGTGCAAGGAATACCTCTGTGTTATTGGCTGTTATGGGTGTAAAAGGGGAGAAACTCATGGTCTGGTCACCATCCTCCTCTGACCTCTGACCTATTGAGAACCTTTGGAGTTTCCTCAAGCAGAACATCTGAGGGTGGGATGCAGTTCATATCAAAACAGCAGCTCTGGGAAGGTATTCTGACATCCTGCAAAGAAATTAAAGCAGAAACTATCCACAAACTCACCAGTTCAATGGATGCAAGAATTGTGCAGGTGATATGACAGAAGGGGTCCTATGTTAACATGTAACTGTCTGTTAAGATGTTTTTGATTGAAATAGATTTTGATTTTAGTACCTGTGACCACATAATGCTGCACATTTAAAGAATGACCGTTTGCAGTTCTTTATAGTCCATAAAATGTTTAGAAAATCTGCTGTGCATAATAATTTGGAACAGTGCATTTTGAGTTTTTTAGTTTTGAAAAAAATACTGTTCTCATTGGGAGCTTTCAGTAAAATTTCATTTATATTGTAATAGTTAATGACTTGAAAATTATACTGACCATCATTTGAATTGACTATTTAAGAAAATCTGAGAAAATATCACTTGCTTAATAATATTGTTTTGTTGTGTAATTGCTAAAAGAGCAGTAAGACAGGAAAAATCTACATAAACTCCCTGGAATGATGCTAACTAGGCTGTCACTGAAAACAGTGTTGCTCACCGTTTTCACTGGGACAGGGAGGAGGGGTTATTCTGATATGGGGGTTAAAGCTGCTGCTGACTGTTGTCAAGTGTGGTAAAAGGTACAAGGACAACTTAAATATATGAATATGTTGGTAGATTTGGTCCTTCATTCTTTAAATGACATCGAGGCGAGCAGTAGTCTGTAGCTAAGCTAACTGTGCTAAATGGTTGATAATCTCACAGAGTCAATCCACCTCTCTTGGAGAAAAACTGGGCTACAAATTGACACTCTTGTCTTTTTTCTCTCCCTCCTTTTGGAAACCTGACTTTATTTTATTTATTTTTTTCTTGGTGGCATAGTAACAGCCACAGTCGTTCTTGTCTTCTACTGACTGCTACTGAACACCGTCACCGTCAAGCGCAAAGCGGGAAGGAACCATTCCATGCAGATCCAAATGTGTTCGTTTTGGTCTGGAAGTGGTAACATTTATTTTTTACTGATAAAAACAATTAAAACAACACAATATAATTCATTTTGTAATTGACAAGGTCCCATTTTTTTTCTTTTTCTGTGAAGAGAAAAAAAAAAATTTGCGGAGGGCCCCCTGTCGATCAGGGGCCCTTGGAATTGTTCTAACTTTCCCCCCTGGAAGTTCAAAATCCATCATGGCATTTCTGCTGGGTCCTGTTGACCGGATCCTACTGCCATGGAGTGTGCTAGTGATAAACCCAAATGCTTTAGTCATCAAGTAGTTTTAGAATATTTAATGAAAAAATAGAAGAACAATAGCAAAAATTAACTTGCCAAATTCAGATAAAGTCCATTAATTCCATCATGATGGCAGAGTGGGCTGCACAGTTGTGCTGTTGGTAGTGCTGTTGCCTTGCAGCAAGAAGGTTCTGGGTTTGATTCCCAACCCGGAGTCTTTCTGCATGGAGTTTGCATGTTCTCCCTGTGCATGGTGGGTTCTCTCCGGGTACTCCTGCTTCCTCCCACAGTCCAAAAACATGACTGTCAGGTTAATTGGTCTCGCTAAATTCTCCCTAGGCGTGAGTGTGTGTGTGTGTGTGTGTGTGTGCGTGTCTGCGTGTGTGTGTGTGTGTGTGTGTGTGTGTGTGTGTGTGTGTGTGTGCATGGTTGGTTGTCCTGTCTGTTTCTGTGTTGCCTTATGACAGACTGGCGACCTGTCCAGGATGACCCCACCTCTCGCCCGAAACGGTCACTGGAGATAGGCACCAGCACCTCCCCCACCAGGGACAAGGGTGTTAGAAAAAGATGGATGGCAGAGTGATATGATCAAGATGTTAAGTACCAATCAAGATGAATCAAGAAAGGTGTTGAACTAAACAAATTAGATCGGGAGACAGCTACAATCTGGCAAAAAAAAAAAAAGACGATGCAGTTAGGACTACATTCTATTCATTCAAAGACTGCAGTAATAAGTAGCAGGTAGATACTGAGTTATGTCAATTTAAAAATAAAATCTTTTGTAAGATAAAGAGGTTCTTAATCCAGCATTTCTCAGGCTTCCTGATAGGGGTCGGTGTAACAGAGACAAAAGCTTGTGTGTGTCTGTGTGAGTTTTGATCAAAATGATTGTAGAGTTGTATGTGTTTATGAGAGTTTTGATCAATGCGTTTGTTTGAAGCCACCTAGTGGTGTGATTAGTGACTGCATGCAGCGGGTCCGTCAGGCTTCCCCCTCCAGGTTGCTGGTGCTGGTGGAGGAAGGTGCGAGAGAGGCAGCTCTTCACTTCTTTTTTTACTTTGGGTCATATTTTTCTAGTTCAGCAATTAACAAAGTACTGTAAAAATATTTAACATCTACAAATATAATTTGTAAAGTTTTTCTCGTAGTTGGGCTGGAAAAATGTGACCCTCTGAGTGGGAGCTGGTGTTGGTGGCTGACCACTCAGTCACGGCGCTAACCGTGTCTTTTATTTTTCAGCCTGTCGGACCACTTGCCTGCAGTCAAAGCCACACTGTGAAGAGTTTTTTATTCTGTATTGTACTAGGTGACCGACAACTAGACAAGAAGAGTTACATCAGCAAGGTCAAGTGTCAATCCACAGCAGGAAACCTAGAACCGCTGCTATCAGGAGTGGCTTCCTTCACACAGCAAACTGCTGCAGTCATAATTTCAGGCAATGTTTCGCCCATTTCCTGCTCTGGGGGAGAAGGGAGTTAGAGTTGGAGGAGGGCCGTATCAGGGGCCGTTTAGGACAAAAACTATGTTTTGTCTCACAAACACTACTAAAGATTCAGACACACACAAAATACTAAAATTGCACATATACACTATTAAAATATCACACATGATGCATACAATTTTTCTCTCTGACACACACAAAAGACTAAGATTGAGCATTACACTACTAAAATATCACACACACACACAAAGCCTTCTGAGTTCTGTTCAATCCATAATCTGAACATAGAGGATGGACCAACTGTCTACTGTTGAGAAAATAAATTTAAAAAAAGCTAGGTTTAAAACTTAACATGTCTTGATTCAAATACCCTAATTGTGGTTTTAAAATCAGTAATGTATTCTGGCCTATTGACCTTTATTTTACTTGTAGTTACAGCAAAACTTTCTACACAGAAGTAACAAATCAGATTTGCTCTTGCAACTCTCCAAAGATGTCTTTGCTTTTCTTTCTTTCTTCTTTTCATTTATGTCAGGTAAATGAATGTATGTCTCCGTTGTTCTGCAGTTTCTGTTGTAAGTTTATGCATTGTCTTCTATTGGATTAAACTCTGTAATTCTGTGCTGTTTTCTTCTGAGTGACTACATGCGGCCCGCCGAGAGGACCTGGGATCTAAGAGGAAGAGAGAGAGCCAAACTTATTCCAAAATTAATTAATTCAGAGAATCTCTTCCTTAACACTACCTAAACCAGTGGTCTTAAACTGCAGTCCTCATCAGTTTGCAGAACCCTGCAACTTTGTTGCAATAGATTTGTCCATTGACCTACATACTTGAATAAAGTACCAAACCCCCCTCATTAGCAAGCAGTCAATATCTACAGAGCTCTGCTAATGAGCTTATATTGGAGCCATGTGTACTGAAGGAGAGATACATCTAAAGACACTGACCCTGGACTGGACTTTGATACAGGTGACCTAAACTAACATTTTGGAAAAGAGCATTAATCAGAAAAACTGAAAAGCAGCGACACAATACTGAACTTTGGTACTGCAGAACTTTGATGAGTGATCAGACAAGGCTTTTTCTTCCTTGTCAATAAATGACCTAATTTAAGTGTTTCACTATATCCCACCGAACTGCAACACATCAGGAGTAACAAAAAAAAAAAAATATTCAAGATCAACTCAATTAAAAGCTGTTACTGGCCACCATGGATTTGATTCGATTTGATGGAAACACAGATCTTTGAGGTGGAATTAAACTTGTTTCTCTCTCACTTTCTCTCTCTCTCTCTGTTTCTCTCTAACTCTCGCTTTGTTTCTCCCTCTGTTTTTTTCTGCATTTCTCTCTCTACTATGACATACGTTTCATGAACAAACTGGTAAGATTCACAAAGTGAGCTTTATTTTGAAATCTTCTGGCCCGGGCTGTGCGCCATCTGCCAGATTTTACGTCTCAGACACGCCCCTCTTGGCTCGTGACCGGTTGATTTGTGACCAATCACACCACACCATCTGTAAACATGGCGTCTTTCTGCAAGTTGGCATTTGTGGTCATTCTGCTCTGTACATGTTTGCTATATATTTCAGCAACAGACAGTACAGGTAAACCTAAGAAAAAGAAGGACATTCGAGACTACAATGACGCAGATATGGCGCGGCTTCTGGAACAGTGGGAGGTTTGTGAACTTCCTGGTTTACATTTAAATGTTAGCCTGCTTGTTATGTGTCCAGGACTAATGAAACTTCCTCAGTAACCGTTGCTTGATACGGTTTTCAAAGAAACGATAGTGATCAGTAATGTAATCTAACAGAAACGGCGGGTTTATATAGAGAACACCATGTAGACGCATCAGACAACATTATCGGCAGATACAAATTTGATGGGGTGGCAGTTAGAGTTTTCAGGAGCTGCCTGGTACGAAGCCCTTTGTTGGGAGTTACTGCTACATGAAATTGCTTGAATTGAAGAGAGTACTTCACTGCCAGCGAATTTAGTATCGACGAATCTACCCTAGTGAAAAAAAATACTTTTAGTATATTTCAAATATACTTAGTAAGTACATTTTAAGTATACTAAGTATTAAGTGTACTACCTATAAATATATACGAAGTGTACTAAAAGTATGCTTGTTCCAATTTTGACATAACTTTAAACATACTTAAATATAATTGTACCAAAATACACTTTAAAGAAATATGTTAAATAAAAGTATACTTTAAGTGAACAAAATATGTTTTTGGTCCAGTAATAAATCCACCACATCGAGAAAGCCTGCTGGCATTAAATCAGTTTTATAGGCATCACAGACCACAGACATGTCATCATGATGACACCATCTTGAATTTGTCGGCTCAACTGAGAGCGTGGATGTGGCGTTGAATCATTGCTGTCTTTGGTTTTAAAAAGTGATGAGTATCACCATGTATAATTTTTTTTGTTGGTTTTGTAACAAAGTTGAAACCATACATTTTGACATAAGACTCAGCATCCCCCCCCAGCCCCAACACTCTGAATTTGATATTTGCTAAGTAGCAGAATAATAAGAAAGATAATACGTATTTTCAATTACTATGTATTTCAAAGTCATAAATTTACATACACTTTCTTAGAATATAGTGGCATTTTATTTTAATGCTGTCTAATTTGGGTCAGACATTTTGAGTTCCTCCACAAGCGTCTTGTAGTAATTTGCTGGAATTTTGACCAATTCAATTCTAGTTCAAATTCAAATAACTTTATTGATCCCATTTTTTTCCATCCTGCTGACATAACAGGTGTAACTGAGTCAGACCACTGGCTCTGACAGGGATAATTGTAAAAATAAATTATTGGCCAATATAAAAGAGAAGTTTGCTTAGTTCTCTCTTGTATCTTTACAGAACTGACAGAAACCAAACTATTTATATGCAGAGAAAATATATATTTTTACATATCCAAACATCAGCATCCCAGCTTTAAGCCACATTACTGGATTGTGAAACTGTTTTCAACTGTTGGCAAGCATTCAGCAAATAGAGGCTGATTTCATTAATTAGAATATGGCTGAAAAGTTTCTTTGTTAGTAATTCCATTACCAAGTAAAAGACATGATTAATTAGATTACGTATTTTTTAACATATTTATATTTCAATGTATGTTTAATATCTACTAAAAGATTATTTTCGAAAGGTACTATTAATCTGACAAGCCTGATCAGAACGTATATACTAATTTTATGAATGAGACTGTATGGCATTCACATTTAAGCTTTTGCATTATTCTTAGCACTAAAAAAAAGGCCTTCCAGTAACTGTGGGTTCTATCCATCCATCCATCCATCCATCCATCCATCCATCCATCCATCCATCCATCCATCCATACATACATACATACATACATAGATACATAATGAATGAGGGAAGCCGGAGAGAACCCATGCAGACACAGGGAAACTCTGCCCCGATGCAGCCCTTGTATTTTTAGATATTAGTATAAAAGAAATAAAACTACTACTATAACTAATAAAAACTAATAAAACTAAGCAATATTTAGCTAATGACAACTAATAAGAATGAGCATATACACTCTAAATACTAACTACAACTACCTGAATTAGACAAACAAAAAGTCCCATAAAACTAGACTGAAAAACCCAAAACTAAGTAGGGAGGTCCAGACTTTCCTCACCTAGCCTCCAACTCCCTTTAAAATCTAAAATACCAGAGATCCATGTTGCAGTCTACTGTCGGTGGTTTTCTCTTCTGTCTTTATACTGGCGCAGAAAATGATGGAGTGATGGCTTTTTTAAAACGCCTCCACAGTGAAACCTTTTTTACCGGGCTATTCTGTTATTCAGAGATGTTGTTCTGCTTAGCCGGGACAGTAACTTCTTGGGTTAGGGTTAGGATTTTTGTTGTGTTCGAGAAGACACAACAATATAAGAAGAGAAGAAGAGAAGATCAGAGATCTTCTCTTCTTCAGTGTCCTGGTGTAGTTCAGAGATCACACTTTCATCTGTGATCTCATTTTTGAAGTTGGCGGTCTGATTCTCATTTATTTCTGTCATTGAAAATTCTTGTTGTTCAGACTTTTCTTCAGAAACCTTGAAGGTTTCCAGTTCAGAGAGCGCTTTCATAGCCTGCTTCTTTTTCCTTTTCTTACATTTAGATTTCTTAGAGGGCTCTTTGTCCACCTGCTGGTCCCCATTTTGTTGTGCTTCAGCGACTTGGAATAGTTTAGGGATCAAAGTTTTATCTGTATAAGTCTCATCTATGAAGTTGGCTATCTGATCCTCAACTATTTCCCTTATTGAAGCTTCTTGCTGTTCAATGTTTTCTCCAGAAACCTCTTGATTATTGAAGGTTTCCAGCTCAGAAACAGCTTTCATTGTATCATTTTCCTCTTTTGGCACAGATTTCTTAGAGGACTTTTTTCCACTTTCTGATCCACATTTTGTTGTGTCTCGTCTGTGTTGAAATAGTTATTTTAGCTGGTTGTGACTGAAATCTGATGTCCTGAGCATCCATCTTGGTCTGTGTGGAGACAGATCGGTAATGGACTGTTTTCAACTTTGATATTTCTGGTAAATCTGTCAACAAAATATGTATTTGCCCAAGTGTAAATATACACTTGCTCAAGATATTTTAAATATCTCAGTGTATACTTTAGGCTAATAAAGTATGCCTTTATAGGTACCTTAATAATCTTTTACCATTTTTGTTAAAATGGCAAAGAATAATCATAAAAAAACTTTATAGTGGAACTTGATGTAATGTTAAACAAAGTAAATGTGTTCATACATCAAACATTGACAGTGATAAGTAACTGAAAAGTGTACTTCATTAGCAATTATAATAAACCAAAAGTGTAATTGTAGCATACTGTAATCACACTACTAATATACAATATGTAATGCTTACATACTTAAAATACATTCTAAATATATTTTAAATGTAATTCAATCACAAAAATAGTACACTCAAGACTAATCAGGCACGTTTATATTACATAATCAATATACTTAAAGTACACCAAGTGTAACTTAAGTTGTTCAAAAAAAGTATGTGAAAGTACACTTAGTACACTTTAAATTGTGCTTCAATACAACTTAAATACTGCTAAAATACATTAGGCACAAAATGAGTTGTTCCAAAATGTCACATTTTAAGTTAACTAATCCTAAGTGAACTTGAAGTATAGTCAGGATTAGTCTGATTTAAGGTATTCTGAAGTGTACTAAAATTTAGCATACTTAGTATATTTATTTTTCACCAGGGTTTGTACTCTGTGGGGCCAACTGGCTTCTACAAATTGTCACTTCTTGTTTGATGGAACTTAATTTAAATCAGCACAGGAGGAAATTGCAAAGTAAAGAATAATTTATAATTCAGACGACTAGGTTAATTCATGAGTTAAAGATAGACTCTCTGTCATACAGAAAGATGACGATATTGAAGAAGGGGACCTTCCTGAGCACAGACGGTCTCCTCCACCTGTTGATTTCTCCAAGGTGGATCCCTCCAAGCCAGAGGACCTTCTTAAGATGTCAAAGAAAGGCAGGACTTTGATGGTCTTTGCAACTGTGTCTGGAAATCCCAGTGAGAAGGAGACTGAGGAGATCACAGGCCTGTGGCAGGGAAGCCTCTTCAATGCCAACTATGATGTTCAGAGGTAATCACACAATAAATTCTGTTCTTGTGAGAATTTGACATAGACTCAACCAGAGGCAATTCTTGGATCTGACCTTTAGGGTTGCTAAGCCCCACAGCAGGGCTAACACCCAAGAGAAGATATTCGTTGGTCCATTTTTCTAATTTTCATTGTTTACTTGCATACATTCACATACAAAATAAAATAGTTTTGTCAAACTTATCTGTTAGCAACTACATACAGTTCTGGAAAAAATTGAGACCACTAAATTTTTGCTTGGAATTTCGGAGACATGTTGTCAGTAGTTCATAGAATAAAAGAACAATGTTAATTTTACTCAAACATATACCTATAAAAAAGTAAAATCAGAGAACTGGTCATTTTACTTTACATAATTTTCAGTTTCAAACTGAAAATTCTGTTTCGGTTTGAAACTGAATTTCAAGACTACATCGTAGCTGCCAACATCTGCTAACATTAATGACACACAAGCTGGTTCTGACACGGTCTTGGTGGGGTCTGGGTCATGTTCCCCCCCAGGAAATAAAATAAAATCTACTCAAAACTATGCTTTTCCAGTCATTTGAAGAACCTTTTACTGAATTCATAGAATTAGTAAACCTAAAACCAGCTGATTATCAAGGTAGATATCCAGGTTAATGTTAGTGACCTTGAAAATCATACTTAGAAATTGCATTATCCTTATTTTTATCTGAACGTTATGCGGCTGTTGGCCTTTTTTCTTTAAACAAGAATGTATGTCCATCTATTGAAAAGTGGACATTATTAGTCAGGGTTTTACTATTTCAGTTTATGAAGTGGGCCTATCATAGTTTCAGTACCAAACACCTTTCTATTCACAAACACAGGAACAGCCTAACCTTAACATCCTGCACTGTTCTTTAGTTTTGCCTTATTTAAGTGACTCCAGAGATGTTTGGGTGATAAATTACAAAACAACTCAACAGTCACTAAGTACTACAATACCACTTAAAATTGCCCGTTGCAAAAAAGGTATACAGACTAAGCATGATATTTTGCAATGCAAATTGNTCAGTTTATGAAGTGGGCCTATCATAGTTTCAGTACCAAACACCTTTCTATTCACAAACACAGGAACAGCCTAACCTTAACATCCTGCACTGTTCTTTAGTTTTGCCTTATTTAAGTGACTCCAGAGATGTTTGGGTGATAAATTACAAAACAACTCAACAGTCACTAAGTACTACAATACCACTTAAAATTACCCGTTGCAACAAAAGGTAATCAGACTAAGCATGATATTTTGCAATGCAAATTGGCATCTGAATAAAGGTGCTGATGATACAAGTCTGCCTACATATAACTGGTTAAAAAAATCTGTAATGGTCTTTACTGATTTCTTTGAAACCTGGTTCTGGCCCAAATTTACTACATGGGCCAGTGTAGTCAGTGTTTTTTTATGGAGACACTAAAGGAAGAATTAAATAAAAAACAGAGCAATATTTCATTATTTGATATATTAAGTGAGCCAAAGAGCTGCTTTGTCTCCAGAGACTCAGGTTGCAGATCCTGATCTAGCAGATGGACAGTGTGATCCCCTCTCCATACAGCAGCTAAAAGTGCAGCACCATAATGTTTAATTCATTGTTAAATTTTGCAAGTGTGAAGGTTAAAAAAAATCCACCACTGATTATCAACAAAAGACATTTATTTAGTATAATTTTTTTCGGTTCCTCTGTTGGCCCCCGTCTAGAACCGCCCATGGACTGCAGATCTGGGTCTGAAGACTTTTTGGTTAACATGTTTTTCCTTCATTGATAGGAAGTCAGATTATCCAAACTGATAAACCACGTTAAAAAATAATAGTGAAATAATACATTAAATGACCACTGAACAGTTATTCATAAAATACATCAACATTTCTGAATAAACACACAGAAAGTCCTAACAAACTTTTTTTTAAATGTAGGAAATATTTATGTATTTACTGTTAATCTATAAGTATAATTTGTTCTTTAAATGGCCACTTATATTATTTTGGCTAATATTAATATATAGGTCCTTCTCAAAAAATTAGAATATTGTGATAAAGTTCATTATTTTCCATAATGTCATGATAAAAATTAAACTGTCATATATTTTAGATTCATTGCACACCAACTGAAATATTTCTGGTCTTTTATTGTTTTAATACTGATGATTTTGGCATACAGCTCATGAAAACCCAAAATCCCTGTCTCAAAAAATTCGCATATTTCATCCGACCAATAAAATAAATGTGTTTTAATACCAAAAAAGTTAACCTTCAAATAATTATGTTTAGTTATGCACTCAATACTTGGTCAGGAATCCTTTCGCAGCCTTCAATGCGGCATGGAGGCCTCAGCCTATGGCTCTGCTGAGGTGTTATGGAGCCCAGGATGCTCCGATAGCGGCCTTAAGCTCATCCAGAGTTTTGGGTCTTGCGTGTCTCAACTTTCTCTTCACAATATCCCACAGATTCTCTATGGGGTTCAGGTCAGGAGAGTTGGCAGGCCAATTGAGCACAGTAATACCATGGTCAGTAATACCAGTGGCACTGTGAGCAGGTGCCAGGTTGTGCTGAAAAATGAAATCTTCATCTCCATAAAGCTTTTCAGCAGATGGA
>NW_006800493.1:307386-315274 GCF_000485575.1 Poecilia formosa | reverse complement strand
AATATGCTAATTTTTTCATGAGATGCTAATTTTTTGAGACAGGATTTTTGGGTTTTCATGAGCTGTATGCCAAAATCATCAGTATTAAAACAATAAAAGACCAGAAATATTTCAGTTAGTGTGCAATGAATCTAAAATATATGACAGTTTAATTTTTATCATTACATTATGGAAAATAATGAACTTTATCACAATATGCAAATTTTTTGAGAAGGACCTGTATATAAAATAAAGTATCATCCAAACTCAATATCCTAAGCAAATAATCAAACCAATATAGTCTACTAAAAGGACAATAAGAAACCGAATCAATAATAAAATGTTCTGTACCATATCACCCTCAGAATATGACTGAGTGATGAAGAGATGCTGATGTCTGGTTCTTTAGGTTCTGACGGGTCTGCTGTGTTCCTCTCTGATCCATTCTGTCTGATATCATGCAGCCCACCGTGCGACACTATGGACACTTTTTTTGTCAATCGAGGACACATTATCCATCCTCACTGACATTGTTCAGTCTTTCCATTCATGTCTGTATCTTTGCAAGAGTTTTTACTTCTAAGGACGGTGGAATATCAGGAGGACATAAAAAGACACGGGGTTGACAGCAGCTCACCGCGGCTGCGCAGTGTCCCTGACAACAGCGTCGGTCCGTAGCGTTCTGGGGTCCTTAAGCTCCCGCCACGACATTTTGGCTGAGCTTAATATTTCCTGTGTTTTATTTTGGTCATTATTGTTAAACTTAGTGTTGATGTGTGTGTGATAGGTGAGTCTATAGGACAGTTATTTATCGGTTCAATGTGGGACGAACATTTAACAGCCAAATATGGGACGACTCCGTATTTTATGGGACAGGTGGCAACTCTATTCACGGGTGCTGAGGTACAGTTTTAGGCCATAAAACAGGGTTAGAATTGCCACTGGACTCAACATAGGCACAAATTGTATTAATTTTGGGCTTTCAGTGTTTTCCTGACATCATCTTTTTTGATCTTGGGGTTGAATTGTGACTTTTTTTAAGTGACAATGAAAAACACGAATTGACCCTAACCCAAAGAAAAATAACTACCCGCACTGGATTGATGTAAATATCCATACAGGTCAGCCTGTGTTCAGTTTGAGTGAAAGGAGGCGCGCGGGATCTGCGCTCAGGTTAACTTAATAAAGCAGCGGCAGCGCGCAGAGATATCAACTGTGTGATTGTTCGGCTCTCTGGCTTTAAATGCATAAACTATAAAACTTTTAGAAATAAATATGCTCCACAAATGAAACGCTCAGAACAGAGACGCTTGCAATCCGGCTTAAAGATTTATCAAAAAAATAAAAATAAGCGATTTCCCTTGAACCCCTCAACCCCCATTACTAATTTTTCTAAAAATAAAAACAAGCGACGCTTAGCCTGGCGGGGGGCCTAGCAAAGCATGTCTGGTCGCCAGGCTTATAACACTCTGGGGGAAACCCTGAGTTTGATATTTCATAATGTCCTGCACTTTTAATAAATTAGACTTGACAAGTAGAGGATTTGCATGTAAGAAAACTAGCATTGTCTTGCATAGAAAATGCTAGAAAATTTGACGGCTCTTTTTTGCAATTGTAACCCCTCCTTGCTTGTCACCTTCTTCACTGGTTTTATGACGCACAACTCAACAGGCAAGACTGATGATCCAGGTGTTTTTAATCTAGTGTCAAAGACGGCACAATCGCTCCTAAAAATGTGTGACTGGAAACTTCATGCAAGAGCTCCATCAGCATCCATTAGAATTCTGTTTTTTTACACGTGACACGTTTAAACCAATGTCTGACAATTCCTTAAAATAAAACAAAACATTCTTTTTCCATAAATTATTAAAAAATAACACCCAATAACATAAAACAGTAAAATAACAGACAACTGTCACAGCAGCAAAAACAACATTTTTCTCTGTTACACAATGGTTTTGCTGCCATTAACAGTAGAACCACTAATGGCTGTGCCTATATACATGTACATGTGTATATATACACACTCATGTGTTGCCTGTGGGGTAACACAGTAGAACCATTGGTTGTGCACAAAAAATTTGATATGACTGAATCATTGAACAGTGTGGAGTAACTTGCTATTCAGTATTTTCCCTTTACTGAGTAATATGCTTAAATTCAGCGTGTCGTCTGAGGTTATAATAGTAATTGTTTTTCAGTAAAATTGTCTAGTTTGCTGTTGAATAGCTTTTCCAGGATTTTTGGGGGGGAAATTGTGGAAGAGAAGCAGGATGGTGAAGTGATTATCTCCAGATTTGTACAGTGGAATAACTAACCATTTTTATACTATTGAGAAACTGACCAATTAATAAAGATCAATTAAATACATTAATTAGTAAGACGTTTAGAAATCCACTCAGTTACTTTTTTTTTAACCAGTTTTTACCCACAATATTTATAACTTTACTTTCATTAACTGGTTTCACAAATATATTGCAAATATACAAAACAAATATATTCTTTCATTACAATATCATTTAATGTCAGGATCTTTTATTTCTTCTGCTACTTTTGGACCAACAGATACAAAGAAGTGATTGAATCTATTAACTATTTCATGCATAGTTTCATGCATATTATTTACCATGTCATTTTCAATAAAGTAGTTAATATAGAGTTGTTTTTAAGACATTTGACTAATTACAGTATTTAATATTTTCCATGTGCCCTTTGTTTATTATTCTCTAATAATTTACTTATGTAATTCTTCTTGCAATTGTGTTGAAGTTAATTGGTTTTTATACTTTCTATATTTATATTTGGCTTCAATAGTCCTATCTTGTATAACATTTCTATAGTGTATTTTTCTTTTTAAACAGCATACTTTTACAGGACAGTTTTTATCATAAAGAATCCTAAATATTTTCATAAACTCATCATAAGCCTTATCAACATCATTTACATATTAATTGCCAGTCTTGCTTCAACAAATCTTTTCTAAGTGCTTCTATTGTTGGGTTTCAGACATGTGACCGGAAAATTCAGATGAAGGTCCGGAAGTGGATTTCTCTGGTTCAAAACAAAAGCAAAATGAATCACAACTTGCAGCTAAATAGGCTGGAACAGACAAGGCCTCTTGAAAAAATACGTGTATATTTAGGAGATGATCTGTGTTATCTCGATAAAAGAAAAGACTACTCTTATAATCTTGAGGATTTACCCGGTGTCGAGGTGATCCACATAACTACTGGCTTTGTTAGTTTTCATACCTCCTGTTTTTAGCTGAAGGTTGTTGATCCACTTTCCTCCTCTTTTTTTTTTTTGGTAAGTTTTTTAAAATCAGCTTCCCTGTGACCAACTACCTTGGAAAATAACGTTTATCTTTCTCTCTATTAGAGCAGTTGGACCAACCAGACACGACAGACTTTAGGCATTTTGATACTGTATCAACAGAAATAAATGGGCTGCATTTACTTCTTGCCTTCCATCTGCATTGACGTTGGTGCTACGTCATCTGAAACCCAGCAATACCAGTCTTTCTGGAACTGTGGTCCCTGGACTACTGGTGGTCCGCGAGGTCCTGCATGTAAACGACGGTTTATTTGCACATTGATATGAAATCAAATCAAATCAAATTTTATTTGTATAGCACATTTCAGCATCAAGGCATTTCAAAGTGCTTTACATCATTGAAATAAAAACAGCATGTGACGCAAACAGTGAGAAAGAGAAATAAAAAGAAAGTGATAAAAAGATAAAAAGAAAAGATAAAAAAAACAAAACAAAACATCAAATACATTGAAGACATCAAAACCCACTCTCTAATCCTAATTTAGCCATAAGCAACTCTAAACAGGTGGGTTTTAAGTTGAGATTTAAAGGCTCTCAGTGTTTCAGCTGTTTTACAGTTTTCTGGAAGTTTGTTTCAAATTTATGGTGCATAGAAACTGAATGCTGCTTCTCCTCGTTTGGTTCTGGTTCTGGGGATGCAGAGCAGAACCAGAACCAGAAGATCTGACGGATCTAGACGGTTGGTACAGCAATAACAGATCTTTAATGTATTGTGGTGCTAAACCGTTTAGTGATTTATAAACTAACAACAGTATTTTAAAGTCTATTCTTTGAGCTACAGGGAGCCAGTGTAGGGACTTTAACACTGGTGTTATGTGCTCTATCTTCCTGGTTTTAGTGAGAACGCGAGCAGCAGCATTCTGGATCAGCTGCAGCTGTTTGATTGATTTGTTAGTCAGACCTCAATGTGCGAAGCTACAGCTAGCTTACCAAATGATTGTGTTAAAATAATGATGGGAAACTGGCTTAAAACTGGGTCACTCAAAAGAAAAGCTGCAGATGCTGGTGGAAAGAAAACAAGTCCAGGTTCATCATAGGAAGCTAAGTGACAGCTGGAGTGTTGATGTGTCGTTCACTAGCAATTGGATTCCTTGAACAGCTCTTTAAGGTGAGCAGTCGGACCTCTCAGTTAGTGAGAACTGTTGTTTGTTTTTTATGAATGGTTGCACATCAACAGCTATTGTTGTTTTAAGTTAATTAAAAATTATGAAATTGAATAATTAAACACAATGGTTAATTTTATTCTTTGGAATTGGTTTATTTTTTTTTTTTTTTATTGTTGCGGAAAGGGTTTTTTTTTTTCTTTATTTTTGTTTCTCACTCACAGCCCTCCCTGTTATTTATTCCCCCCACCCTTTGTAGTTAAGGACCACTTCTTTTTTTTTTTCCTTTTTTTTGTTTTTTTTGGAAGGTTTCCCTCCTTTTCGGATTTTTTAATTACTTCAAATTGCCCAGGTGGTTTTTTTCTTGGTTTTTTGTTGGCTTTTTTTTGTTGGAAAAAATTCTTTTACCAGGGTTTTGGTTGGGAGGAATTAGGCATTTTTTTAAACCTTTGCAGGTTGGGACCGGAATTCGGGTTGAAGGGGTTTTTTCAGTCTGCTCTGACGAACGGTGGATCTGGCTTCCTTTTATAGGTTCTGGTCAGAGAAGAGTGACTTGATTGGACAATAGGTGTGAATCCCTGATTGTTATGCATCACTTTATACTTATAATTCATGTTCACATACATGGCTAAAGCACCCATTATGTTTTTTCTGTTCACACATCAGGTAGTTCAAAATCCATGTCCTTCTCTGTTGTTCCATGTTTTTGATATTAAGAAGAGGTGTGACAATTCCCATACAGACTTCTGCTGTTAAAGTGAATTATTGATATTCTGCTTTCGGTTGTTAAACATTGTTAAACTACTCAATTGTACAATATTGACAGTCACTGTTGATATGCAAGAGAAAAATATTTTCTGGGTCAATGTAATTTCCAAAGTCATGTAACTTATTGTACAGTTCCATGTGATCAAGTGCTTCTAGACCTTTTAGTGAATAGTCAGCATTGTCATCTGGTTTGGATGTATTGCGTGTCACCGATGATTTTATCTTCGACATATCTCACGATGAATAGCAACTTCATGGTTGTTTCGGTGTACTGGTAATTACTGAATAATGCGTTGTGTTATTTTCACATAAGCCTACCACACTAGTAATGCCACTATTTCTGTTTGTTCTTACAGGTTTGTAGTGGGCTCAAACAGAGTAATCTTCATGCTGCGAGATGGCAGTTTGGCCTGGGAAGTTAAAGACTTCCTTGTGGCTCAACAGCGGTGTGCAGATGTTACAGTGGAGGGACAAGTGTTTCCAGGAAGCATGGCAAAAAAGGACAAAGCAAAAGAGACACAGCAGAATGAAGTCAACATCAAGAAAAAAGGCAGAAAAACAGAGGGCAAAACGGAAGTTGTGAATGGAAATCATGCTAGCAATCTCAAGCAGGAGCTTTAATGGCATTCAAAATGGGAAGCTGACGAGTCACTTTCCATTTTCTGCTGACCTTGCAAAAAATGCAAGACATGTTGAAGGCCATATCTGAGAATCATGACAAGCAAAGCAATTGTGCCCTCATAGTGATGCTGGCTGTAGGGAATTGTATGTGACATCTTTAACCTTGAAAGAAATCACTCACTGATTTTTTTTTTTTTTTTTACATTTTGTAATTGCCAATAAATATTTAAATCATTTCCATAATTTAATGCTGTTGAGATTTTTGCTGAACGAATGTCATCAGTGAAAACCAATAAAGGGTACACACAATTACCAGTTGTACTTATTTAGTTTTGATACAGTAACACTTTATGCTCTGTGCTCTTAGTGATTCACTATAAATGACCACATGCATTTCTCTTCATTTAAAAACATAATCAGACAATGGAAATAACATTTTTAAGAACTGAGGAGACGTCTCCCAACTCAGGCTGGTACAGGTTCTTGATATGTCTGAAATCCCAAAATCTCTTGAAGAATCTGGTCGCCAATGATTTTGACCCTTGTCCAGCATAAATGCTCCCTGGCCCCTGCCAAAATGATGATGACTGTGCCTGGTGATGTGGCAACCTTTGCATGTTTCTGTATGCCAACTTAAGTTGCAAGTAATACAAATGATCAATGCTTCGAAGTTGCAAATATATGGGAGCTTGAAACGACGATGGACAAGCATAAAGAAATGAAAGCTAAAACTCAGTAATGAGGATGGAAAACAGAAATTATAGGAAATAAAAGGAAAAAACTACCATAAGACATGATTTGAGCATTGAAATGGGTGATCCTCGATTTCATGAAATGGCTGCCAGACTGAATAAAACGTTGAGAGGAGGACAGCGGATGATCTGAAATTGGAGAGGCATCAGCAAGGGTGATGATAAAACTGACTGATGCAAAGTGATGATGTAGAAGATGTAGACTCACCCGGCTACTTTATTAGGTACACCTTGCTAGTAGCGGGTTGGACCGCTTTTTGCCTTCAGAACTACCTTAATCCTTTGTGGCAACAAGGTACTGGAAACATTCCTCAGAGAGTCTGACATGACATGATGGCATCACACAGTTACTGTAGATTTGTTGGCCCATGCATGTAGATCCATGCATGGGCAGAAATCCCAGGGGTCCGGGGAGTCCGGACCCCACCAAGAATTTTCCCTTCAGAGCCGCAAAAGTCATAGACGTTAATATAAGAGTAGACCCCGCATTGGCTGCTCCGGTGCAGGAAATACGTCAGGCATCTTGGAGTGGTCATCCTATGGTCCCTCCTACTTTGCTCAACCAAAACTTAAGAAGATGCCTCAGCAACTGTGGGATATTGTTGTTCAGGTTGATGAACTATTGATGTGAGGGCTTGACAGACAACATTTCACAAGTAAGACGGACATATTATTGTGTATTTTTTGTTATAAGAATATTACTATACTGTATTTATGTCCACCGGCAAGATACCAGCTAATATTAGCTATAGCGCTTGGTGTAATACCCATAGCCATGAATATGTAGACGCCTCATGGAGCGGGTTGACTTGTTGCTACGATACGTAACAGCGTCCGCCATATTGAATGTGGCCAATGTGCCAGTAAGCTAATATAGGTAAACGGACCAAACTTTATAAAGTGCCGTTCTACAAAGTATTTTAAATTAGTTCCTGTCATTGACACATTTTCTCACACACATTAATATTTTTGGCAATCAAAGAAATGACTAAAGAGAGCGTTTCTATTTTTTGATGTGATTATTTCATTGTTTTGAGGGATTTCTGAATAAAGAGCACAATGTTTTAATTTGATGGAAATTATTCTGATCATTTTTATAATGACATGGATGAACAGACAGACTTTTACAGTTTTTTATTAAAGAACATATTCTTGTATTTATTTTTTTATATGTTATTGATAAATGACTTGATTTATTACTTTGATAAATCAGTCATTGTCAAACATTAAACTACATATTTTTCTTACTTTTTTCTGGAAAAAAAATAAAAATATATCACTCTTTGCTACTGACAGCAAAGAGTGAAAATAATTCTAACAGAGTAAATTATT
>NW_006800493.1:292537-307376 GCF_000485575.1 Poecilia formosa | reverse complement strand
TCTGAGGTTATAATAGTAAT
This sequence comes from Poecilia formosa, assembly GCF_000485575.1. NCBI lineage: Eukaryota > Metazoa > Chordata > Actinopteri > Cyprinodontiformes > Poeciliidae > Poecilia > Poecilia formosa. The sequence continues at coordinate 307,356 of NW_006800493.1, read as the reverse complement.
TGTTTTTCAGTAAAATTGTCTAGTTTGCTGTTGAATAGCTTTTCCAGGATTTTTGGGGGGGAAATTGTGGAAGAGAAGCAGGATGGTGAAGTGATTATCTCCAGATTTGCACAGTGGAATAACTAACCATTTTTATACTGTTGAGAAACTGACCAGACCGGTTAATAAAGATCAATTAAAAATATTAGTAAGACGTTTAGAAATCCATTCATTACTTTTTTTTAACCAGTTTTTACCCACAATATTTATAACTTTACTTTCATTAACTGGTTTCACAAATATATTGCAAATATACAAAACAAATATATTCTTTCATTACAATATCATTTAATGTCAGGATCTTTTATTTCTTCTGCTACTTTTGGACCAACAGATACAAAGAAGTGATTGAATCTATTAACTATTTCATGCATAGTTTCATGCATATTATTTACCATGTCATTTTCAATAAAGTAGTTAATATAGAGTTGTTTTTAAGACATTTGACTAATTACAGTATTTAATATTTTCCATGTGCCCTTTGTTTATTATTCTCTAATAATTTACTTATGTAATTCTTCTTGCAATTGTGTTGAAGTTAATTGGTTTTTATACTTTCTATATTTATATTTGGCTTCAATAGTCCTATCTTGTATAACATTTCTATAGTGTATTTTTCTTTTTAAACAGCATACTTTTACAGGACAGTTTTTATCATAAAGAATCATAAATATTTTCATAAACTCATCATAAGCCTTATCAACATCATTTACATATTAATTGCCAGTCTTGCTTCAACAAATCTTTTCTAAGTGCTTCTATTGTTGGGTTTCAGACATGTGACCGGAAAATTCAGATGAAGGTCCGGAAGTGGATTTCTCTGGTTCAAAACAAAAGCAAAATGAATCACAACTTGCAGCTAAATAGGCTGGAACAGACAAGGCATCCTGAAAAAATCCATGTATATTTGGGAGATGATCCGTGTTATCTCGGTAAAAAAAAAGACTACTCTTATAATCTTGAGGATTTACCCGGTGTCGAGGTGATCCACATAACTACTGGCATTGTTAGTTTTCATACTTCCTGTTTTTAGCTGAAGGTTGTTGATCCACTTTCCTCCTCTTTTTTTTTTTTGGTAAGTTTTTTAAAATCAGCTTCCCTGTGACCAACTACCTTGGAAAATAATGTTTATCTTTCTCTCTATTAGAGCAGTTGGACCAACCAGACACGACAGACTTTAGGCATTTTGATACTGTATCAACAGAAATAAATGGGCTGCATTTACTTCTTGCCTTCCATCTGCATTGACGTTGGTGCTACGTCATCTGAAACCCAGCAATACCAGTCTTTCTGGAACTGTGGTCCCTGGACTACTGGTGGTCCGCGAGGTCCTGCATGTAAACGACGGTTTATTTGCACATTGATATGAAATCAAATCAAATCAAATTTTATTTGTATAGCACATTTCAGCATCAAGGCATTTCAAAGTGCTTTACATCATTGAAATAAAAACAGCATGTGACGCAAACAGTGAGAAAGAGAAATAAAAAGAAAGTGATAAAAAGATAAAAAGAAAAGATAAAAAAAACAAAACAAAACATCAAATACATTGAAGACATCAAAACCCACTCTCTAATCCTAATTTAGCCATAAGCAACTCTAAACAGGTGGGTTTTAAGTTGAGATTTAAAGGCTCTCAGTGTTTCAGCTGTTTTACAGTTTTCTGGAAGTTTGTTCCAAATTTGTGGTGCATAGAAACTGAATGCTGCTTCTCCTCGTTTGGTTCTGGTTCTGGGGATGCAGAGCAGAACCAGAACCAGAAGATCTGACGGNCTTTCTCTCTATTAGAGCAGTTGGACCAACCAGACACGACAGACTTTAGGCATTTTGATACTGTATCAACAGAAATAAATGGGCTGCATTTACTTACCAAATGATTGTGTTAAAATAATGATGGGAAACTGGCTTAAAACTGGGTCACTCAAAAGAAAAGCTGCAGATGCTGGTGGAAAGAAAACAAGTCCAGGTTCATCATAGGAAGCTAAGTGACAGCTGGAGTGTTGATGTGTCGTTCACTAGCAATTGGATTCCTTGAACAGCTCTTTAAAGTGAGCAGTAGGACCCCTCAGTTAGTGAGAACTGTTGTTTGTTTTTTATGAATGGTTGCACATCAACAGCTATTGTTGTTTTAAGTTAATTAAAAATTATGAAATTAAATAATTAAACACAAAGATAAATATAATCATTAGAAATGGGTTAATTATTTTTATATTTAATGATGCAGAAAAGGATTTTTTCTTTAATTATGCTTCTAAATCACAAACAGCCCTAAAAGTTATTAATACACACAACACTTGGTAGTAAAGAACAACTCCTTTTTTATTTCCATGTGTTTGATGTCTGTGGAAAGCTTACACTCACTTTCAGAATCTGTAAATAACTCAAAATGCCCAAGTAGATGTGTTCATGGCTTTGTCGTGGCCTGTCTGTCGTGGAAAAAATTACTTTAACAAGAGTCTGGATGAGAAGAAATAAGAAATTTATTAAAACCTTGCAAGGTGAGAACAGAAATAGAGTGAAAGGAGTCTGTCAAGTCTGCTCTGACGAACAGTGGATCTGGCTTCCTTTTATAGGTTCTGGTCAGAGAAGAGTGACTTGATTGGACAATAGGTGTGAATCCCTGATTGTTATGCATCACTTTATACTTATAATTCATGTTCACATACATGGCTAAAGCACCCATTATGTTTTTTCTGTTCACACATCAGGTAGTTCAAAATCCATGTCCTTCTCTGTTGTTCCATGTTTTTGATATTAAGAAGAGGTGTGACAATTCCCATACAGACTTCTGCTGTTAAAGTGAATTATTGATATTCTGCTTTCGGTTGTTAAACATTGTTAAACTACTCAATTGTACAATATTGACAGTCACTGTTGATATGCAAGAGAAAAATATTTTCTGGGTCAATGTAATTTCCAAAGTCATGTAACTTATTGTACAGTTCCATGTGATCAAGTGCTTCTAGACCTTTTAGTGAATAGTCAGCATTGTCATCTGGTTTGGATGTATTGCGTGTCACCGATGATTTTATCTTCGACATATCTCACGATGAATAGCAACTTCATGGTTGTTTCGGTGTACTGGTAATTACTGAATAATGCGTTGTGTTATTTTCACATAAGCCTACCACACTAGTAATGCCACTATTTCTGTTTGTTCTTACAGGTTTGTAGTGGGCTCAAACAGAGTAATCTTCATGCTGCGAGATGGCAGTTTGGCCTGGGAAGTTAAAGACTTCCTTGTGGCTCAACAGCGGTGTGCAGATGTTACAGTGGAGGGACAAGTGTTTCCAGGAAGCATGGCAAAAAAGGACAAAGCAAAAGAGACACAGCAGAATGAAGTCAACATCAAGAAAAAAGGCAGAAAAACAGAGGGCAAAACGGAAGTTGTGAATGGAAATCATGCTAGCAATCTCAAGCAGGAGCTTTAATGGCATTCAAAATGGGAAGCTGACGAGTCACTTTCCATTTTCTGCTGACCTTGCAAAAAATGCAAGACATGTTGAAGGCCATATCTGAGAATCATGACAAGCAAAGCAATTGTGCCCTCATAGTGATGCTGGCTGTAGGGAATTGTATGTGACATCTTTAACCTTGAAAGAAATCACTCACTGATTTTTTTTTTTTTTTTTACATTTTGTAATTGCCAATAAATATTTAAATCATTTCCATAATTTAATGCTGTTGAGATTTTTGCTGAACGAATGTCATCAGTGAAAACCAATAAAGGGTACACACAATTACCAGTTGTACTTATTTAGTTTTGATACAGTAACACTTTATGCTCTGTGCTCTTAGTGATTCACTATAAATGACCACATGCATTTCTCTTCATTTAAAAACATAATCAGACAATGGAAATAACATTTTTAAGAACTGAGGAGACGTCTCCCAACTCAGGCTGGTACAGGTTCTTGATATGTCTGAAATCCCAAAATCTCTTGAAGAATCTGGTCGCCAATGATTTTGACCCTTGTCCAGCATAAATGCTCCCTGGCCCCTGCCAAAATGATGATGACTGTGCCTGGTGATGTGGCAACCTTTGCATGTTTCTGTATGCCAACTTAAGTTGCAAGTAATACAAATGATCAATGCTTCGAAGTTGCAAATATATGGGAGCTTGAAACGACGATGGACAAGCATAAAGAAATGAAAGCTAAAACTCAGTAATGAGGATGGAAAACAGAAATTATAGGAAATAAAAGGAAAAAACTACCATAAGACATGATTTGAGCATTGAAATGGGTGATCCTCGATTTCATGAAATGGCTGCCAGACTGAATAAAACGTTGAGAGGAGTACAGCGGATGATCTGAAATTGGAGAGGCATCAGCAAGGGTGATGATAAAACTGACTGATGCAAAGTGATGATGTAGAAGATGTAGACTCACCCGGCTACTTTATTAGGTATACCTTGCTAGTAGCGGGTTGGACCGCTTTTTGCCTTCAGAACTACCTTAATCCTTTGTGGCAACAAGGTACTGGAAACATTCCTCAGAGAGTCTGATCCATATTGACATGATGGCATCACACAGTTACTGTAGATTTGTTGGCTGTACATCCATGCATGGGCAGAAATCCCAGGGGTCCGGGGAGTCCGGACCCCACCAAGAATTTTCCCTTCAGAGCCGCAAAAGTCATAGACGTTAATATAAGAGTAGACCCCGCATTGGCTGCTCCGGTGCAGGAAATACGTCAGGCATCTTGGAGTGGTCATCCTATGGTCCCTCCTACTTTGCTCAACCAAAACTTAAGAAGATGCCTCAGCAACTGTGGGATATTGTTGTTCAGGTTGATGAACTATTGATGTGAGGACTTGACAGACAACATTTCACAAGTAAGACGGACATATTATTGTGTATTTTTTGTTATAAGAATATTACTATACTGTATTTATGTCCACCGGCAAGATACCAGCTAATATTAGCTATAGCGCTTGGTGTAATACCCATAGCCATGAATATGTAGACGCCTCATGGAGCGGGTTGACTTGTTGCTACGATACGTAACAGCGTCCGCCATATTGAATGTGGCCAATGTGCCAGTAAGCTAATATAGGTAAACGGACCAAACTTTATAAAGTGCCGTTCTACAAAGTATTTTAAATTAGTTCCTGTCATTGACACATTTTCTCACACACATTAATATTTTTGGCAATCAAAGAAATGACTAAAGAGAGCGTTTCTATTTTTTGATGTGATTATTTCATTGTTTTGAGGGATTTCTGAATAAAGAGCACAATGTTTTAATTTGATGGAAATTATTCTGATCATTTTTATAATGACATGGATGAACAGACAGACTTTTACAGTTTTTTATTAAAGAACATATTCTTGTATTTATTTTTTTATATGTTATTGATAAATGACTTGATTTATTACTTTGATAAATCAGTCATTGTCAAACATTAAACTACATATTTTTCTTACTTTTTTCTGGAAAAAAAAATAAAAATAAAAATATATCACTCTTTGCTATTGACAGCAAAGAGTGAAAATAATTCTAACAGAGTAAATTATTTTTAATTCATTACATGACTTCTGAGACGTCCTGGTTCACAGGCTAAAGCCAAGGATAAAAGAGAAATTATCCAAAAGTGTAATAGAAAATACATATACGTTTCCTTTACATTCATAATACATTTTCAGCATGTTGGGCTCTGACTCGTAGCATCTTTATAGCTAAATACCGACATGGTGAAGCTGAGCTGGAAACAGACTGAAGAGCAGCAGCTCCAGCTCTGATCCTGACTGATCTTTCCTCACTAAATCCTCTGGTTTCTAATTAACTTCTCCTCTAACAGCGGGTTTTCATCACCTCTCTCTCATTAGAAAACAGTATGAAAACATTAGCTGCTAAGCTAACAATCAGCAGTTACTTCGGGCCAATTTAGCAACATGGGCAGGGACGCAACTACATACTTTCTGAGGTGTAAGCGAATATGTCATCGGTGCCCTCCCCTCCTCCCCCAATGACATAAACTTGTACAACTCATCTTTAATTAAAGTATCAGTAGTAATAAATGCATACATATGTTAATAAATTGCTGCCTACAGGGCAATTTAAAAAGAATGAAACAAAAAACAGGGCAATATTTCATAAATTAATATATAAGTGAGCCAAAGAGCCACTTCTGTTAACTTGTGACTAGAACCGCCTATGGGCTGCAGGTCTGAGGCATTTTGTTAGCATGTTTTCTATCATTCTTACAGCTTGATAGGAAGCCTGATCCAAACTGGCAACCCACATTAATAAAATGGTGACATAATATTGACCACAAAACACTGTACTTATAAAAGACATCAACATTTTTCCTCCTAACAAACGTTTTTAATGTTGAAAAAAATAAACGGTTTCTCTTCACAATAATTATTTATTTACTATTAATCTGTTTGTATGATTTGTTCTTTAAATTGCCATTTATATTATTTTTCGGTCTCAGGAAATGATTGACGGATGAAGAGACTGATGTCTGCTCAAGGCCGGTCTGAGCCTGGGCCCATACCAGCCTAGAGCCCTGACGGGCAGTGGCACAAAAAGTATGCGGCGCATGCAACGCATAGGGGCGCTGCACCAGAGGAGGCGTCAAAACCCCGTCTGGAGGGGGCGGCGCCCCGATGATGCCTTCGCATACACTTCACCGCGCCCTTACACTCCTTCACTTCGCGCACATGTAAATGTAAATGTAGCAAATTTTACCTTTCACGTGTCTTCGTCTCGGGGGGTACGGTCGCTCATACGGATAGAACGACCGTATGCTTTCTACGCTCCTTCACCCTTACGTACCTTCCTTTGGAGAGAGGGGGGCGCCGATTTATGTTTTCGCATCTACCTGAATAATATGTAGTTGCGCCACTGCTGACGGGTCTGCGGTGTTCCTCTCCTGACCCATTCTGTCTAATATCAAACAACCTCTGTGCGCCACTGAATATCGCCCTAATCCTAACCCTTTTTCTCACATCTGTATTTTTGCCATAGGTTTTGAATCTAAGGACGGTGGAATATCGGGTAGAGTACATTTTAAAAAGAGGCGGGTTGTTAGCAGCTAATCGCGGCTGCGTAGGGTCCGTCTCTAAGCAACCGTGACAACATCAGTTCGTGGGGACTAGGGTTGCCACCCGTCCCGTAATTGGCTGTTAAATTTAACGTCCTGTGAACGCGATTTGTTCCGTATTCTACAAATGTGTATGTGTAATAATAAACAAATGGTCCCGAGTACCTTATATAGTCGGCTGCCTCAGTCATTGTTTGACTCACGGTGTTGGCGTTGTGATATTGTGCCCAACTGCTTTCTGGGTAACACAGACTAACCGACACGCTGCCGCCGCAGCAGCCTATATAAAATATAAAATCTTAATATTTTTAATATTATCTTAATATTTTTCTAGAAAAACCTTAAGCCTGAGCCTTAAGTTTAACTTATGGTACTTCCTAGATCTTCAATTTCTACATGTTTATAGGTTCAAGGCTGTCCAGGACATGGAAAAAACAAAAAAACAAAACAAAACAGTTTGAAGCAACTTAAGTTATAATTTAAATAACACATATCTTATATGAAGAGCCACTGCAATAAATCAATATTTATGAGGAATTTTATTAAGTGGAGTTACTCATTAAAACTGTTCAGTCAGAGCCTTAAATGTTTGTAAAGGTGTAGCAGAGATTAGATCAGCGACTCTGAACCAAACTCATATAACATTTGAATCTTAGTTTGACTTCTGTGGGTTTCAGCAGGTTGTTTACTGAGAAAAAACACGTCTTTGAGCATTATCACTCACTAGTCATTTTGAGCTTGCAGCTTGAACACATTAAAAACTTTTTAAACCACATTTTATGTTACATTTCACTGCAACTTTGTCGACTCCCCGAAAATTGCTCTTAAGAAATGTTTATTGTCCTCCCCAATATTGAAATGGGATTTCCTCTCATCACCAGCCTCAAGGTCCTTTGATTAGTTTTACCCTTTCTTGATTTATTGTTATGTCCTCTTTAGCTTCTCTCCTATTAATTTGCTACCCATCATCTTCACTCATCATGTTATTCACCTGCTGCGGCGCCTAATCATCATGTGTTTCAGCTGATCTGCCACTGCAGTGCAAAATTTTAAGATTACCACATTATTATGAGTAAAACAATGCATAACAGTATAATGATTCTTGTGTAATGCATGAGAAAGTTTTCTGAAGCTTCTTCTCGGGCCTCGGTGTTGCAATAAAGTTATTAAATTGTTTGCTCCATGCACCTTCATGATGTGCTTGGAATCTGTTCTGTAACCACATAGATTATCAAACTATGTGAATGGAATGAAACCCTCCTTATAAAGTAAGCTGTGTTCTGCTCCAGGCTTTTCCCTCTGACTGTGTTATGGAAATTTCATTATCAAAGAATGAGAAGCAGTCAGGAGAAGAGCCCTGAACGACACACATCACATCACATCGTTATATAGTCACAGCAAGACCCACCCAAAGTCTGATCTTATCTCTACCACAGAGACAATCCTGACCCCGACCTCATGAACCGTCCCTCACCTCTTGGAGGAGATGATTTTATGGCAGGAAAGAGAACTGATAAGGATTTCAGGAGAAACTTCTAATTCTTCTTTGTCAGTTAGTCATGGGTTCAGGTCAAACCAGGGTACAAACTACATTCCACATGTCAGTCCTTTAAGACCAGATCAAGCATTTTACCCAAGATGTCTTCAGGTCTCTTCTGCTATCACAGCTGTGGAAACATCTAAACATTATCTGCAAACTTATTTTATGGACATACACATCTTACAGAAATACAAAAACAAAGCAGATATAATCCATAAATAAATGAAAAAAAGTATCAGTTCCATCAAAAATGAAATAAGACTGAAAACAAAATTTTCTATTACACTGTTAAGCAGAAACTTCGAACGCTGTAAAGCCTTCGACTAAATACTGATTAAGAATATATTCTTTCTGTGGTTCTTTGGATTAGAAACAGTTTTTCCTCACTCTTTATTAACGAAAAAATTCCACAACACCACTCATTTGATTTTTGACTGCTTAGCATAGAGATGTGCCAATCAGGTTTTTTCCTGCCAATTCTGATCACTCATGAGGGCCGATCACCGATACCGATCACATAATTATTTTTTTTTTAATCATAAATACTACCGGTTACATTATGTGGAAAAAGGAACCATGAATTCACATTAAAAACTTGTTTTTAATAACTTTGTCCAAGAAAAAAACAAAACAAAACAGGCATTGTGCAAATTGTACTGCTATCGATATACTATCTTTAACAGACTGAAAACACATGAAGGCTCTGAAGAGTGTTGAGATGCTTTACCAGGCCGAGAAAGAGTCACACGCTGTTAGACAAAGGGCCCATAGTAAACAGTTACATTTTTGATTCTGTTAGACACCAAGGTCAGAAACTTATCAGGCCACAGAGACATGGTGTGATTTCAGGGAGTGTCTTCAGTTCATATAATCAGCTGCCCTCCTCTTTCTCCTCAGACGCTGCACAGACTTTTTTGAAACTCTTCTCGGATGTAATGGTAAAGCGTCTCCTTTCAGCGCTGAAAGTTAATAAAATAAGTAAAGTCTGAATGCTTTTCTTGGCTGATTTTATGCTCCGTGTGTCAATACAAATTATGATTCATCGATTGAGATTCTCGTTCTCAACAGATGGTAGCAGAGGATGGTTTTGTGTTGACACATGAGCAGAGATTGGACTGGCCGTTTAGGCGCAGACTTTCCGGAACAGTACTCTGGTGTAGGGCCCAAATAAAAGGTAAGGACACTTGTTCCTTAATATACACCACTGTACTGTTTCCCAGGTCTGTCTGCTTGAGTTGTCTAAATTGTCAGCCATTGTTCGTACTGTTTTTGATTGGTTTGTCTAAAGGCTTTCGAGTTGTTCATAGGAGTAAAGTTAGAGTTAAAGTTTAAAGTTAAAGAGTTAAGTAGTTAATAGTCAAAGTAAAAGGTCGATTGGCTCTGCAGTGGGAAATGGTCGTCCCCCCCTTCTGCCGGACGCAGGGAAGGGAAAGACTAGGTTTTGTCGGTTTTATCCTCGGGGAGTACTGCCCCAGGAAAAGAACGCGTTAAGCCAATCTGAGACTTTGCTTGAGAAACGCGAATGCGGTGAAAGCGGTCCACCATGGTAAAAAAGATGAGACAAGAGAATAAAGAGATAAGAGAATAAGATAAAGGTTGATCGCGGTCTGATCCTCTAAAGAGTAATAAGTGAATAAGTGAAGTAATAAGTGATAAAAGAGGACAAAAATAGGAGCTGTAAAGAGTGGATCTATTTCTGTGTGTGTGTCAGCTGTGTGTGTAAGCTTCTGCCGCTGAGCAGACGTTCTGTGTTTAAATGTACTATTTTATGTTTATTGCAATGTGTTTTAAAACCATGGTCAAGATTGGGAAATTATAATCTGTGGGAGGTTTTTGATTTTGTCTGCTGGGTTTGATTTCCTCGCCGCCGTGCGAGCAAAACTGCTAAAAAAAAAAAAAGAGAAAAGAGAGAAGAGGTGATTTTTGAGCCTAAATTTTAGCCTAAACAGATGGAGGGTGAACTTGAAAAGGAAAAATATGATCCAAAGTGGGGCATCGGGCCATGGATTGGGCTCGGTGAGCAAATAGAAGCATTAATAACCTATTTGTCAAAGCATGACGAATATGAAAATAAGGGAGAAAGAGAAAAACTAAAAAAAAAAGGGGCTAGAATACCTGGTGCAGAAAGGAGGCGACCTGTTAAACAGACAGCCTTTGGGGAAATATTGGCTGGACGGAATAAATGACACTGAGGGAAAACTGGTTGAAACTAAACTAATCCTGCACAATTCACTATTTTCACATGTAGTAAAATTAACTGTATGAAGGATGAATGAAATTACATAACAGGTAAAATTATAAACAAAATAGACATCTAATGGGTTGAAGTTTTTGAAATCCGGCTTAGCTGTAGACAGGGTTAAATTTAAACTTAATGAAACTTTAAACTGAGGTTTATACCAGACTTGAACTTTATCATGGACTAATCAAAATTTGTCTCTCATTATCTTATCAAAAACATGATTCCTTTTTATTTGACACTTGGTCACCTTAAAATGTCTAAAGAGGGAACAGAATTGGTAAATGAATATGAATATTTGTATGAATTAAAAGGTGATTATGAAACAGCTCTGGATTCAATTAAGGTTCATTACAAAATATTCTTGTCTCAAAGACAATTTATGATTCTAAATCCAGATAATTCGGTTACCTTACTTCAAANAGATAATTCGGTTACCTTACTTCAAAGTGGGAAATAATGTGTTAGAACAGAAATAATCACATTTTAGCTTTGGTTTAAAACCAGATATAATTTATTACGAGACTGTTTCATTTGGTTTGACATGTCTTATTTTCTTTTCATTTGTATTGACATTATTGTTGTTTTTATTTTTCTAATAACAAACCAACTAACCAACTAATTTACTAACGGAACTAACTCTTGATTTGGAAACACATGCGTGTCTTGGTAGAAAGGCACAAATTGGAAATGAAACTTTTAAAGTGGATATGATAATAATTGATTATGTAAAAACAAACTGATTGGACAACAACTGGCTCACAACATTTGTGTGCCTTAAATTTTGATTGAATTGATACATGAATCCAAGTCCAACAAAACATTTGATTTGAAACGCAAAGACATCTTACAGTACTGCATAATTTTTGTCTACATTTTTTGCTCCTCTGCCTAAATTGATCAATTTTTCTTTTGTCAATCCAAAATAAACATTGACACTGCCTTCTAGGAAAGCAATCCAACTTCTGATCTGAACTCTTTAAAATAATAAAAAAAAAAAACTTTTGGCCTTTGCAGTACAGTTTCAGTTGGACATTTTAGACGTATGTTAAAAAAAAAAGAAAAGAGTCTCTGAACAATATTTTGTTTGTTTTCTATTTACATAAGAAAACAAAAGGGGGAAATATAAAACATTTCTGATAAATCTTTACATTTAGAACATTTCTGATAAATCTTTACATTTAGAACATCTCATAGTCTACTTTCAATTCTAGACAGAAGATTTGGAAAACTTGTGACACCCTGGAATATTTTAGTTTTGGAGAATAGCAACATGCAAAATTGCTTTCAAATTTTTAAATTATATCAACAGGGGTGGAGAAGAAAGAGACTCTAGTTCCTAGTCGATTTATAGATATGGTTAATTATGAATTTATCCATTTGACATTGGTATATTGTGAGGTTATTTAATGAGCTCTTACAGTGCCTTCCTGCATGACTGAAGTACAGAGTCATATAGAAGATCTTACTAAATTAAAATTGGTCATTTAAAACTGAATGGCTTCAATCAGTATCTATGCCATGTTTATTTAAATATTCATGAATTTCCTGCATCACCTCTAATTTTAATTTTATAAAGTTACAGTTGGATGTAATTGTTGTCAGTAAGAACATTTTGGTTAAAAGTACTAAAAACTTCTACGGAGCCCCTGGGGGGACATGGGAAAAATTCAGATAAAATGTGAACAATTTTTAACAATACATAAATACAACACTCAGCAGTTTTGAAAATGATCAGGATAATGGTAATAGTTTCATTAATGGTATAGATTTGATTACAGTTTTCTTTTTGACCTAAATTATTAAGGAAATTTAACTAGTTGTCTTAACACGTGGCAATTTCACAAGGATGCTTTTGTGTAGAATTGGACACTATTAAATTAATTATTTTACATATGCATTTGAATAACCAATTAATGAAAAGTGTATGTAGCTGAAATGCTAAATTTTGTTTACATTTTTAATGATCTTTGATAGTTTAATTTTGATAGGAGTTGATTCCATAATCGGTTAATTCTGAAACATCTGATGGTGAATCATCTTAACACATTTCTATTTCTCTTTGGAGCTCAGAGCCTGAGGCAGTGGCCCTTATCTGAGCCGCTCCAGTGACCCTGAGCCTGGCTGAAACAAAAAACAAAGGAAACAAAATAAAGAGGCAACTCTTCATCTACATCACAAGCTAAAGAAAAGACATTTAATTTATAATTATGTGAGCAAAAGGTGGCATACACTTTTATTTTCTTAATTTACTTTGTGTTTTACTCTAGCAGTTCTGCTTCCTGTGGTCTGACGAGTTTTGAGGGTTCAGAACCGTGCAATGAGGTGATGAGATGGGGGATCGCGTGGCTTCGGCATCAGGCCTCTGCTGTTCTTAGCCACTCTGACTTGGACATTTACACTTTCTACACATGAATTATGCCATCTTCTGCTGGACAGCTGTCTGAGAGCAAAGACCTACTGGACGATTCTTACACCTTCTACAGAGGTCAGTGAGGTTGGATTGATTTGTCACCTGAAGGCAGATTGCAGCTTACAGGATCTGATCTCTGAGGAAACACCTGGCTAGAGGACGAGACCCAGGCATCATTTCTGAGGGTCTCCTATGGCAGAAAAGACCAACGGCTTCTGCCTGATGTGAGACGGAGGTTTGAAAACAATGATTCATCTGCTGTATCTCTCCGTCTCTCCCTCTCCCACACAAGGGGGGCCACATACTTTGTCCAGATTTTTCTGCACAGCAGGACTGGATGCTGCCCTGGTCAGTTTCTGATGGGGCAAATGGAACATCACATGTAAAGTCGGACTGAGACTCAGAGGCGGTCCTGTCTGTTGCCATTGTTGGTCCTGGGATTTCCCTCAGTCTACAGGTTGGAGACAAAATGGCTGCCAACAAAACCTTGTAGCTCTTAATGGTTTTTCTAGAATTTTTGAATTGTGTGATGCCACTTTTTCTCACCTGAGTTTATTTACAGCAAAATTCATGGTCTACTGCCTTTGCACTCTGACCTCTGCTATTTGACCCCCAGAATAAGTTTAACGGTGCAGCAGGGTGTTAAAACTCTCTGCAGTTTACAGAAATATTTTGTTTGCCTGAATGATTATAACTCTGATTGTCCAACATCTGGCTAATATGTTTCTCTCCTCCAGCAGGACAACAACTGAAACAGGATAAAAGTTGGTAAAATTGTTAATTTCCTGATTTACAAAAGCACATCCAACCACACTTGGTCTAAGTTCTAGTTGGCTAAAATTATAGTGGCTACAAATATAAGGACTATTATTTCAAGTTATGACTTAAATTTATTTGGAATCCATTTCAAATCTTAGGAAAATCTACTCTTCGGAAAATTACTCAACCAAATTATGAGTTTACTGCACATATTTTCAATCAACTATTAAATTCTTTCACTGAGGTGTAAACACCCTGGTTAAATTACATCCAACTGTTCCAGTTAGCAATGAAAGAAAATTTGGGCTAAATGATTTTCGTGGGTTTCTTAGGAGTCTCTGTACCGAAACACTAAACAGTGTTTCAATACAGAAACAGGGGGAGATGCATGGAATTACTCTATTCAAGCAAATTCTGAGTTAATCTAATATATTGAGAAATTTTTCAGTTTTGGGCCTCAGCAAAATATAAAAGAGGTTAAATCAAAATTCACAAATGTTTTAATTAATCGAATGAGTTTCTAAAGTAGTACTGAATATTCTGAACTGAATACATTAAAATTAACAATGTCATGTGTCAAACAGATTTCTACAAAATAGAGTTTAAATTGTTTGATTGCTGCTTCTCTCTTGCTATAATTAAAAATTATTTGTTTAACCAAGTCATGCAGAAAGGTCTAACCTAAACCTTTAATTTAATAAATCTAGTTGTATCAAATTTCTCCCCAAAACTGCCAAAAAACATTGATAAATATGATCAACACTACAAAGGAGGG
>NW_006800493.1:276408-279353 GCF_000485575.1 Poecilia formosa | reverse complement strand
CCAGCGTCTGACATCGCAGCTCGAAGACTTCAATAATATTCAGAGTGTTTGTAGCTGTGCGCTGCTTTACCTGCTGTCTGATCCTCCGTATGTCTTTTTTACTGTAGTGAGCCTCGATGTAGCCAAACTCCGTCAAGTATCTCATTGTTTTTATGCCATATTAGCTTCGTTGTGTTGATGCATTTTGACCTACTTCGATTTTCCGCCACAACACACAAACTTCCCCTTTCACTCAGTGCGTTATAGTTCCACATCGATTAGGATTTGTTGCTGCGCGTTTGCGCAGAGTGAAGGAAAGAGGAGACCAGCTGCACAGGCAGGCTGGAAATGAGATGCAGGTGATGATCGGTATCGGCAACAAGAGACCGTGATCGGCGATCACTTTTTGATGGAAATCGGCCTATTATGATCGGTGGCCGATCGATCGGCACACCTGATTCATATCCGCGGTTATTGAGCTCAATAAATAGAACCTGGAGATCTACTTTGTGCTCACCGCTGAGAGGAATGCACAACTTTTCTTTTTTAAAATTCAGTGTTAAGTCCTGAAGAATTTCAAGTGCAGCCTGGGTGATGAATTAGCAAGCATGTGAATAGGGTCTGCAAGTTCGGAAGGAGATGGATTAAATAAAAGTTCCTGCATTTCCTAGTGTTGCAAAAAATGAATGAGATGTAACCCAAAGACAGCCTGAGGCTGTGTGAGAGGTGCTGATGAGCAGGCTGAGGCTTTGACGCAGACAAAGAACCGATGCTGGTAATGTGCTTGACTAAAAGACACATTTATTTAAACATTTAAAATACAAAACAATTTACTGTACAGGGAACAAACAATGTGCAAAGTATTCAAGCTAAAGGAAATAAGAAAACTGGAAAACAAACTCAGCTAGAATAGTTACACAAATATGTACAACCACATACATTGACTGAGTTACTTTTCTGTTCTACATAAAGTAGGAAGAAGTAAACACATATGGACCTAGGTGTCAAAACTTTTGATTAAGATATATGTTCATATCAGATCATGTAATGTTTTACTGAATGCTTATCTGATTAAGATATATAAATATATATAAACATTGTCTCAACTCCACACACATATATACATATATATATATATATATATATATATATATATATTCCCTTACTACTTATTTGAATATAATAAATTTCAATAGTTTTTTAAAACTAGATAATGCTTGCACATTTTGAAATTCAGACTAAAGTGTATATCATAATTTCATACAACTCCAGACAGTTTGTACTTTCTGTACATTTCCTAGTTGAAGGTTATTTGCTGTATTTATTTTGTCAACCTGACAAAATATTTTTACTCTTTTCTGTTGAGTACATATTGACCTCAACGCACTAAAACCCTAAACATAAAAAAAACTGAGTTAATTTGATACAAGTAATCAAATTGTTTATCCAACTAAATAAAGTTTTTGACATGATGTAAATAGAGTCAAACAAACTTAATTTGATTACATGTAACAAATTACCTCATTTTTAAAGTTGTAAGTCCATTCTCTTTTTCAGTGTTACTTCGGACATATTACCCCAAAATAACTTAGATCAGCAGAAATAAAGTTACTTCTGATCTAAATGAGGTTCCTTTACACAAAATCGGTTTGGGTTGAGACTTCACAATTTGTATTTGATGTACAAATTGTGAAGAATAAGTTGAAGTTGATAAGTGTTTGTTCTCTGATTTAGTTGTGCTTAAATATGGTGCAAATTAGTTTTTATCAAACCATTTTTTTATCTTTTAGATATTTAAGTGATTACCTCCACAAGCTCTTGTAAATTGTCTCTTTCATTAAACAGTTCCTTCGCTTTTGTTTGTGAAAATGTTTCAGACATTTAAGTGTTTGTGAAAATGTTCACTGCTCGCAAACATTTTCACAACATTCAAATTTTCTGAGCTTACTTCTAGAAGACATGATCAATCCATGGATCCTATTGAGACAATTGATAACTTCCTAAAATAATCCAACAATTTAATATTGACTTTATCACCACTTACATGATTCAGTCATTTATTTGGCCTACATCTGTCACCAAGGTAACCCACTTCAACTGTTTGTTTTAAACAAATTAAATAGAAGATACCCTTTCAATCATGATAAACAAAATGTGATCTTTTATTTTAATTTTTTGGTTTTACTAGAGACAGACAAGCTAATAAGAAAATAAATAAATTACTGTAATGTTACTGATTGCATGAATCAGTAACATGAAGTTGAAATTCATTTTGTGTTAGGATTTGGGTTTTTCTGTGAGTTTATTTAGATCTGGGTTCTGTGTTGTCCTGTCTACTCGTTGATTACTGTCACCTGTTCCTTGTTTCCCTGTGATTGTCTCCCTGTGTTAAGCCCTCCTGTTGTCTTTGTCTCTTGTCAACTCTGTCGTGTCATTGGTCTGTCGTTTCGTCGTCTCAGTTGAACTGGTTAAGTCCTGTGATGGCGTCAGCGCTCTTCGTCACTTGTTTCCTGTACTGTTGGTGCTGAGCCAACCACTCAGCCGAGCTGCTTATTCACCATTAAAGTCATCTTCATCTTACTTCCTGGTTGCTCGCCTGCTGCATTTGGGTCTGTATATTCACATTATGACAATTTGAAATTTTTAATCAACTGTGATCCCTTTACAAATAGTTTGTACTCAGTTTTACTGGACATTTATATACACAAGAGCTCAGTATGTTTTTATTTATAAAACTATTCTGAGAGCTATTTCTTGTCTTTTAACAAGGAAACTTGAGACTTATGCCCAGGGGTGAAAGTAGTTTTAAATTCTTGGGGGTACTATGACAAAAAGTTTCTATGTTGATTAATTTTTTGGCAAAGCAATAAAAGCTGGTAGCTCTTGAATTGCTACAAAATAAAGCTGTATTTCTCTCAGCCCACTGGCTGCAATGTTGACACCTTGAGATGCCATGAGACCTAAAT
>NW_006800493.1:273884-275844 GCF_000485575.1 Poecilia formosa | reverse complement strand
ATAATTATCGCGGTAGAAGCCATTTGTTTGTTAAATACTTAATGAAACATATTTACTGTGTTTGGTGTTTGTTGTAAATGACGTTTTACTCACAAAGAACGAGGTAATTAGTCCAAGTTTGTCGTTTATTGAACGTTCAGAAACTACAGCAGCTGTGATGAGCCACAGCAAAGGTAAACAAAGGTAAAATAACTGAACAGGTGATCAACTCTAAACCACTCGCACATTTTTACTCTCCGTCTCTCTCTGTCATTTAAGCACAGCTGTTGCCATTGATTGAGCCGTTGATTATTATTGTTGTTGGGTCATTAATTTGAACACGTCTTGTTGATTTTTTTTGTTCTTTAATAAAGTTAGGAACGTTTTAAGCCAATCAGAGGAGGACCTGCTGGTCTCAGCCTCCTGGCAGCGTTCAGTTTGTCTCCTAATGCCGAGATCAACTCAAAACCTTCCACGATCCACATATTGCAGCCCTGCTCTAGTAAAACACGAACAGTTCAGAAACAATATGAAATGGGGAAAAAGTTATTTATTAAGTTTTTATTATTTATTAAGTTTTAGATTGTTCTCAAAACTAATCAGTCACGGCTGCTCAGTGAACTCGTTGATTTTCTACAGCTGACTTCTGCTCCTCTCTCTTGCAGGTACGTACCCCGCTAAATTTTTTAGGGGTACGCAGTACCCTGCTGTAACCCCCTACTTCCACTCCTGTTTATGCCTCCTTGTTGTCTATGGATGTTCTGCAGTTTGTTGAGCTGAACTGGTTTTTGATCCTCTCCCACCTGGAGGGCTGCTGCTGCTGTGTTGACCAGCTCTTTGATCTGGTCAACACAGCAGATCTCAGTGAGAATCAACTAAATTCTCACTGAGATCTTAGTTAAATAAAGATAAAATAAAAAAGTTAATCTTCCCTTTAGAGCTTTATCAAGCAATGACATTTTAATTTGTATAGCATATTTCAGCAACAAGGCATTTCAATGTGCTTTACATCATAAAAACACAAAAATACAAAGTTGACATTATATTTTGCACATCAGATTATTGAGTAATGTTTCATGATTAGGATTCAAAAGCAACTCTAAGCAGGTGGGCTTTTAATCTAGAATTAAACATTCACTGTTTCAGCTGTTTTACAGTTTTCTTGAAGTTTGTTCCAGATTTCTGGTGCATAGAAACTGAATGCTGCTTCTCCTCGTTTGGTTCTGGTTCTGGATGCAGACCAGAACCAGAACCAGAAGATCTGAGGGGTCTAGACGGTTGGTACAGCAATAACAGATCTTTAATGTATTGTGGTGCTAAACCGTTCAGTGATTTATAAACTAACAGTATTTTAAAGTCTATTCTTTGAGCTACAGGGAGCCAGTGTAGGGACTTTAACACTGGTGTTATGTGCTCTGACTTCCTGGTTTTAGTGAGAACACAAGCAGACATGGAGTCTTGACTGAAGTTCAGGCTGGACGACTCTTTTGGCGCACCTGGCCCTGCAATCAGTGCCTCCCTCTCCGCAACCCGGACCTATCAACGCAGGTCCAAGCCTCACTCCAGCCAATCATCGTCCAGGCTCTGGTTCAAAAGGACCTTCACTCCCAGCCTCCTCCGCTTACCAGCCCCGATCAAACGCTTTTCGCCTCGATCGTCCTGGCATGCATTTCCTCATGTCCGACTCCGACTTTGTTCCCAGCTCTCCAGCTACCTCCCTGCAAGACCCCGTCCCTCCGTCCTTCCCCACCGCGCCCCGTAGCGCTCGCCTGGCTACCCGCCCGGATCCCCCGTCTCCTGCTTCTGCCCTCAGGTCGAGAGGGATCACGCTCACCCCAGGCCTCCGGTCCTCCCAGATCGCTTCTCTTTCCGCCCTTCTGCCTTCCAGGGACTCCTCTCCTCACCCTTTCGCTCGTTCCCCCTCGCCACCCCCGACCCGCAGGAAGCGAACCTGCAAATCCGCCGATACACCGGCCAAACG
>NW_006800493.1:269453-273351 GCF_000485575.1 Poecilia formosa | reverse complement strand
CTGGTAAGTAGGCGGCGCCGGTCTCGCTCACTCTTTAAATCCACTGAGTCGTCCCCCCCACACTCTCCATCTTCCAGGCTCGTCAAATACGCCAGTCTATGCCAACATATCTCCCCGGCTTCGCTCCAAAATACTCCAGGGCCAGCTCATAAATCTGGCTTCCATCATTCTGCCCTCCCCCGAAGTCGACCAGCACGTCGCTTCTTCAGAACAGTTCACAGCTATTCTCAAAACATCCAACCCCCGTCTCTCCAAGGACCTCTCTATGGGCCAATTCGTAGCCGCTTTCAGCATCTATAGAGACGTCATTTGTTCTGTCTACCCCGACCTCGCTCTTATTGCTTATTGCTTATTGCCAATATGGCAGGTCGCTGTTCTATCAAAGCCTTCGCTTCCAAAGCAGCCGCAGTCCTTTCCCGCTCTGGTCAGCGCCTAGACTGGTCTATTTTAGACACGGAAATCCTCATCATGCTTACCCACGCAGTCACC
The DNA here is from genome assembly GCF_000485575.1 of Poecilia formosa. NCBI lineage: Eukaryota > Metazoa > Chordata > Actinopteri > Cyprinodontiformes > Poeciliidae > Poecilia > Poecilia formosa. The sequence continues at coordinate 272,862 of NW_006800493.1, read as the reverse complement.
TGTAATCTTTGCGGTTGCTCTGGGCACCAGAGCTCCTTTTGTCCATCTCTCCCCTTTAAAGCCAACCGCTCCACCGCCGCTCCTTCGCATTCTATTCCTCCCCTTCTCCCGACAGATCGCCACAGCAGGACAGTCCAGGTATTTAACCGAATGCCGATTTGCAATAATTTCAACGAAAGCGTCTGCTCATTTCCCGCCTGTGCTTTTCTCCATGTATGCAGCCTCTGCGCCGAAGCCCACCCCAAGTCAGTCTGCCCCCGCCGCCCGTTTCCAATGAAAAACCGTCGAGATTCCAAGCTTTAGTTTCTCGGCACCTCTCTACTCCCATACACGTTTCAGTACTAGCGTCTCTTCTCCAGTTCCACCCCGATCGCACCTTCGTCAATTTCCTAATCTCCGGTCTTTCTCAGGGCTTTCTGATCGGCGCCCCTCAGTCCCCCTTCCCTTCCCTCTCTATCCCTAACCTTCAATCCGCGCTCCAAGAACCGGCAGTCGTTTCTTCGCTCCTCCAAAAGGAGGTGTCCAAAGGCTACGCTATTGGTCCCTTTAGATCCCCCACTTTTTTTATCGCGTTAATCCCCTCGGAGTCGCTACTCGCAAATATTCGGGGAAAAAACGGCTGATCTTGGACCTGTCTGCTCCCCACTCAGGTCCCCACGCTAGCATAAACGGTCTCATCCCAAAACCGCCCTTTTCTCTTTTTTACGCTTCCGTCGATCACGCTATCTCGCTCAGTAAAACGGCCGGGCGGCACGCCTTGCTCGCCAAAGCCGACATCAGACGCTTTTAAGATCATGCCCATGCATCCGTCCCAGTGGCACCTGTCAGACACGCTGTCAGGAGCTCTCTGCTGGATTCTCCTTAACGTCTCTAGACTCCCCTCCGTGCTCCATCTCCTCGATGATTTCCTGCTCATCGATCCCCCCTCTTCCCCCCCCACCTCACTGCAAACCCTGAAAGACCTCTTCCTCCGCGTCGGCGTTCCTCTCTCCCGCGAAAAAACTCTCGGCCCATCTACTAAGCTCGAATTTCTCGGCATTAACCTCGATTCCGATCAGATGCTAGCTTCCCTGCCCGAGGACAAATTGGCCCGCATTCGTCAGATCTCCCGCAGTCATCTTTCATCCTCCGTCCTGTCCAAACGCGACCTTCTCTCGCTGCTCGGGCACCTCAACTTTGCCATGTGCATTATTCCGCAAGGGCGCTCCTTTATCTCCCGGCTTCTCGATCTCGCCAATTCGGTTCCTCACCTGCTCGATCAGGTCTCTCTGGTCCGATCTCTCCTTCTGGTCCGAACTGCTAGACCATTGGAACGGCATCTCTTTTTTTTTTACGAGGACGTCATCTCCCCCGCCGACGCTATGCAGTTCTTCACAGACGCGGCGCCTTCTGCGGGCTTCGGCGGTTTTTTCCAGGACAGATGGTTCGCTGTGAAATGGCTCCCCCTTTTTCCTCACTCCGAATCCTCGGCTTTTTATGACATCATTCCCATTGCAGCCGCTTGCTGCGTCTGGGGACATTTATGGGTTCGCAAACGTATTGTCGTTTTCTGCGATAACACCGCTGTCGTGGAGGCCATCAATAAAGGTCGCTCCTCCAGTTCTATCATGCCTTTTCTACGCCGTATTACATGGCAATTGGTGATCCATAATTTTATCATCTCTGCGCGTCACGTCCCGGGCCACGCAAATGCTATCGCTGACGCTCTGTCTCGCCTTTGTTTCCAGACTTTCCGTCAACTCTGCCCGTCAGCCAGCCCTTTTCTAACTCCGGTGCCCTCTCTCTGGAGCCTCTGCCTGGACTAGTTCCCGCCTCCCTCTTCCCCCTGCTGCAGTCAGCCAAATTTCACATCAAGAATGGCCTAGCCCCCTCCACGTTTAAATCCTACTCTTACGCTTGGTCCAAATTCACTAAATTCTGCTCCTTTCACCGAGTTCCCCCGTTACCCATCTCCACCAACACCGTCCTGGCCTTCGCTACTTTCTGCCTCGAGCACTCTCGTTTTAAGCCTTCATACATTCGCAGCCTCCTGGCTGCGAATGTATGAAGAGACGCTAGTACTGAGAAGAATGGAGAAGACGCTAGTACTGAAACGTGTATGGGAGTAGAGAGGTGCCTGCGAACTTCTTCTCGCAGCTTCACCAGCCCCTCCCTTCGCTAAGCCTTTTTTCCAACCACGCCGTGAAACTTTTTCTGAAGGGCATATCTAAACAGCATCCCACCCTCCCCGATAGGCATCTACCCATTACTCTCCCCATCCTCAAAGACCTGCTCATCGCCCTTCAGTTAAAACCCTACTCCCCCTATCTGAAATCTCTCCTCTCAAGCTCGTTTCTTTTGGCTTTTTACGGCCTCCTCCGCCTGGGCGAGTTCTCCACTCCAGATAATTTTTTTCGTCCCCTCCCGAGATCTAGCGGTCTTGGACCTCAAGTTCCATTGGTTGGTCCCATTGTAGCTTTTAGCCCTTTTAGTCCAAACTTTCTTTTTCCTCTATCCCACACCTCTTTCCCCATCCCCGTGCAGCCCAGCCCAGGTAACGTTTCTCCTTAGAAACCCTCCCACATCGCGCCTTAGCTCCACCCATCTCTACCCCAGGCCCTCCTCTACCTTCACCCTAATTAGCTTCATGCCCCATCAAATCCCTCTTCCGGCACCTCACCTTTCACCCCAGTTAACAGCAGCTGGCCTTCATCTACCAGCGCTAAACCTTTATCGCCCCAGTCACCAGTAGCTGGCCTACATCTACCAGCCTCTCGCCAACATACGCTCCGGCGTCCCCTGCTGGCCTTAATCTACCAGCATCCCCTCGCTCTGTGCCCCCCGGCAACCTCTGCTGGCCTACATCTCCCAGCAGCCAATCACTACCCCTCCGGGGCGCCCCCGTTTGGCCCTTATCCACCTCACTCCTTATCGAGTCCCTAGTTTCCTCCTCTAATGCCTAAGTCACCTCCTTATTTTGCCTCCTCCCGTTCCTAAGTCACTCTCGAAACCCAGTTTGAGCACCTCCTTCCCTGGCTTCGGCCCCGGCCTCTGCCCCGTTTTGGGGGGTTTACATTCCCTCGCTGCATCAGGAATGTTCATTGAGCTTATCGAAGTCCAGCTCGACGTCCCCGGCCGGGGCCTGATCGCCAAAGAACTTTGTATTTATTTTCATGTTGTTTTGTCATTAAACCCTTTTAACTGCTTCCCTCTCTCCGTCTGAGTCTCTCCAGATTGAAATGGAGTCTTGACTGAAGTTCAGGCTGGAAGACTCTTTTGGCGCACCTGGCCCTGCAATCAATGCCTCCCTCTCCGCAACCCGGACCTATCAACGCAGGTCCACGCCTCCCTCCAGCCAATCATCGCCCAGGCTCATGTTCAAAAGGACCTTCCCTCCAAGCCTCCTCCGCTTACCAGCCCCGATCAACCC
>NW_006800493.1:266335-269089 GCF_000485575.1 Poecilia formosa | reverse complement strand
GTTCTCTCCCTGGAGGTAGAAACCTTTTCAACTTGTCAATGTTCTTCTTAGACTTTCTAATGAGCCATCATTTGATCCAGGTACATTAAACCAGGGAGAGAACTAAAACATGCAGGATGTCGGGCCTCCAGGACCCACTTTGGGCCCCCCTGAAAAAGATCTTGCTGAGATGTTAGTGTGTAATCCTGGAGATGTTCTTCTTAAAGGCTTCATAGACTTTGCAACTGTCTTTATGTGGCTCTAAAGGTTCAAGTCTGAGTCCATCACTCACCAAATGTCACATCTGATCGCTGGTTTGTAGTTGTAATAACTGAAACCTTTCATTGACTTCAGATTGTTCTTCTTTAGGTCCAAAGAAAATAACTTCAGTTTTAACATAACCCTTGCTGGCATTTCTCAGTCATCCTAGTAAAGCAAGAAAATTACCATAGAAACTTAATACAACTTTAACCTGCTTTATGAATGACTTTTTAGTGGTCATGGTCAGTGATGGCATAGTTACTTTGAAAAAATAACTTAGATTACTGATTACTTGATTTGACCCATTAAAAGTAACTTTTTTTAGTTACTTTCAGCAGCTGCTGACAACGCTCCACCACCTGTGAAAATTACATTGAGCTTTGCCAAAACTTAATTGCAGGTTATTTTATAACGTCAACAATGTGTCTCAACTTATAAGAAGAGCAGATTGTTTAATGGTTACAACAGTACAAAAAAGTTTGTAATTTCTTTGTTCCACTATTGTCTGGAAAACTCTAAGAAGGGTTTTAATCTGGTCAACACAGACAAATTCTGGGATTTATTATGAGTCTCTGCTTATTTCCAAGCCCAAAAACCGCAACCCGCGTATCATTAAATCTGCAAGCGACTTTAGAAAAAAACAAGCCCAAAGCTGCTTATAATAATCGGACTTGGCGACAGAAACTCTAAATAGTTCCTGTTTTTCCAGCAACGAGATGCGCATCTCTCTCCTTCCTCCATTGTTTCCATTTCTCTCCTGCTGACACTATTGCAGAAATGGTGGTCACTCCCCAAGATGCAGAGGAAATAACATTAAATCACAAAATAAAATAGTAACGCGCAGTAACGCAAAGTGATTTCAATAAGTAGCAGTAGTCTGACTACTGGATTTGAAATAGCAAAGTGTTAGATTACTCGTTACTGAAAAAAGTGATCGAACGTCAGTAACGTGTTACTGACATCACTGGTCATGGTTATGATATTATGAAGATTCATAGAATTTACAGCTTTAAATTCTCTCTGTCAAGTGGAAAAAGGAGAAAAACAATTCCCATGTCTTATGTCCATATGTCTAATAATTTTTCCAAAAGGTAAAAGTTTTAACTAAAAATTGTATTTTTGTCTAGATGACTTATTCTCGGTTCTAAGTAAGATTACAAAAGATTGTGACAAACAAATGGTGAATCATATGTCCAAAGAATACATTTACATCTGTGGCAAACTTAAAAAAAAAGTAATATTTATTGTTAGCAGAAGTCCACATTTCTTCTGACTGCAGTGAGCCGTTGCTGCCAGAGACTGTGAGAAAATGAGACGCATCAAAACAATTGTGGAAACTTGGGCTCTGGTTGGAGGTCTTGAAATCTTTGTCCATCACATTCTGATGGTCTTCAGCTTTTCAGTCTTGGACTTTTGTTTCTTAAGGACAGCAGGAAAATGTGTTTCCATTTTGTCTATCAGTATCTATCTGGGAGTCACCTTACCTTCCAAATCTCTTCATTTGGCCTGCAAATTATAATTTGAACTTGTAAACGATAGGGACAGGCAAGACCTGATGGATCTTTGCTTGGTCACTGCTGATCTCCAATTTTACCCAGTCGGGGTAAAATGAGCCTTTGAAACCCACAAATGCCAGTTTTTCTGCAAAAGATAAGCAAGATAATTTCATAAGGGCTAATTACTGTGCGTTTTACCTTACCTTACCTTTTTTGAATAGTCTTTAATTTAAAATATGAATACATTTTTAATTTAATTTTACTGTCAGTTGCAACCTAAATTCTACTATTAAGTATAATTTAAAGCTTACAAAGACTAATGCTAATCAACCTTAGCTTTTCCTGCTACTCTTGAAATATTTCTCTGCCAGGAATCCTAGCTGAAAAATATTGGAAATGAAAGAAAATGACATCAGACTTGTATAGCACTTTTCAGGATGCTTTTACCGTCTCAGCAAAAAATACTTGCATAACGCATCCGAGTGGCAGATCTGAACTGGGCGCAAATGGACCTTTGTTTTTTTTCCTCAAGTTCCATGATACATATGGCTCAAGACTACAGGCATCCTTCAGTAAAATATAACTGCATAATTTTGGCTTATACTAGATATCAACTGCCCACTTGCGTTTATAAACTTCAAAATAAAACTATTTAAGCTGTTGAATATTACATATTAATTTATACCTATACATGTACTGAAAATCTGCCTCTGCAATAAAATATATATTTTTTAGCACAGCATAACCTGGACTGCTGCATGTAACTAAAACTTTTTGTACTCAAATAGTTTTAAATTATGGAATTTCAAAAATGAAAAGATATTAAATATTTCTGTTCACTAAATTATATTAGACTAAGTATGAGTACAAAACATTTTCGGTAACACTTTATTTGAAGGGGGTTGAATAAGACTGTCATGACACTGTCATAAACATGACACATGTCATGAACATGAATAAGCCTTCATGAATATTTATGACTGTTGTCATAAAGCGTCATTCGGTAAATTATGACACT
>NW_006800493.1:261730-266208 GCF_000485575.1 Poecilia formosa | reverse complement strand
CCAAAAATGATTTGATTGTAAGCAAAACCAATAACACAGAAAACATAAAAAGCCCTCTTAGAGCAGTTTTGATTAAAGCTTTAACTGCAAATGGCAGATTACAGTGAGACTTGACTCAAAGTTTTGCAGTTGTAAGAAAAAAAGTCTTTATGTTTTAATTAAACAATATTGTGCCTAAATATTCATGTCAATTGTTGATGGTATGAATGATCATTACAATAATGGCTTCTTACCCGTCTTTTAGTCCATTAACATAATTCTCTAATTGGGCAGGGACACTTTGTAAGATAGAATTCCTGAAGCCTTTGCTCTCCACCACATTCCCATCATGTCCATCAATGACTGTCAGCTGCACTCCATCTTCTTGCTGGTACCACTTCTTGCCATTGACCTATTAAATCAGTGAAAAACCAACAGATCAATTTCTTTATTTTTACCAGGTGCTGGTCAAAAAATTTTAATGTCATGAAAAAATTGACTTAAATCAGTAATTCCATTCAAAAAGTGAAACTTGCATATTCATCCGTTACACACAGACCAATATATTTCAAATGTTTTTTTTTTCTTTTAATGTTGATAATTAAAACTGACAACTAATGAAAACCCCAAATTCAGTGTCTCAGAAAATTAGAATATTAAGACCAATACAAAATGTTTTTTTTTAGAAATGTTGGTCCATTTAAATTAAGAACATGAAAAGTATGAGCTCCTTTTCCCTGGATTACTGCAGCAATGTGGCATGACATGGAGGCGCTGCTCAGGTGTTATGAGAGTCCAGGTTGCTTCGATAGTGACCTTTAGCTCTTTTGAATTGTTGGGTCTGGTGTGACACATCTTCCTCTTTACAACACACCTGACCTTAGCCCTATGGGGCCCTATGTGGCTAAGGGTCAGGCGAGTTTGCTGGACAATTAAGGTCCTAAACTAGCTACTGGCAGGGCCGGTTCTAGCCATGGAGGGAGCAGGTAGAAATGTTAAGGGGGCGTCATTATGTATGTACATATTAGGGGTTGATAGACTTCATATAATTTAAGGTGAACTATAAAATGATAAAAGTCGAGTAGAAGTCGACTCCTTGCAGTGATGCCATAGAAACGTAAGCAAAAATGCTTCACATCAACTTATAGGCTGAATTAGCTATATTCACAGAAAATATTGACAAGAAAGCCCTTTAAGTCTATTATGCAGAATTAGAGTATAAGAAACGGAACATCATTCCAGACTGCTTTGTTAGCAGCAGATTAAAGTCTGAAAAGTTGCACAAAGTCGGGTGTGACTTTTTTTTCCTTGAACACCAGCTAGGACTGATGATCGTATATGCTGGACAGCTGCAAATATAGGAGTCAAGTTATCACACTAAACAGTGCTTTTGGAACATCACAAACCAAACTTATTATGAACGGATCCTGTTAGTTATTGTTAAATTCAGCGCTGCCTCCTGCTGCTCCTCCACCCTGATGCGCAGCAGGACGCTCTGCTGACTCAGCAGCAGCTCTGTGACAGGATGAACCAACATGCAGAAGGTGGCAGAGATCACCTCCATCAGATCCCCAGACTGAAGATTGAACTTTGTTTCCAGATGTTGTCAAATAGTATTTTTATAAGAGCGTAAAGCTGCCAGGTTAGAAGCTTCAACAGCAAAGTGGCGCTGATCAGTTGGATGGAGGAAAAGCCCAGGGGCGCCACCAGGAATCTTGTGCCCCATGACAAAAAATTTGTTTGGGCCCCCCACGCAGCTGTTTCATGAGTCTATTTGACCCATCAAAAGCGTCATAATTTTAAAGGCTTGCAACTGCCTTACTTTCTTTGGTCCAATACTGATACTAGCACAATATTGACAGCTATTGAATTTTAAATGCAACAGTCCACATATTACATGCAAATAGATTGCTTAATTTTGTATTATTAGTTTTAGCTCATTGAAATGTCTCTCCCCACCAGCAACAGTCACAATGTGCAAAATATACATAAAACAATCCAGACTTCTAAAAATGCTTTGTTGTTGCTTTTTGTTCAAGCAGCAGAATATAATTTTAATAAAAACTAGAAAATTCCGCAGAAATTTTAAGGGGCATGCCAAAGTGTGCCCGTCGGTTTTTAATCAAGCGTTCTGATGCAAAAAATTNAGTCCAGGTTGCTTCGATAGTGACCTTTAGCTCTTTTGAATTGTTGGGTCTGGTGTGACACATCTTCCTCTTTACAACACACCTGACCTTAGCCCTATGGGGCCCTATGTGGCTAAGGGTCAGGCGAGTTTGCTGGACAATTAAGGTCCTAAACTAGCTACTGGCAGGGCCGGTTCTAGCCATAGAGGGGGTAGGTAGAAATGTTAAGAGGGCGTCATTATGTAAACGTATTAGGGTTGATAGACTTCATATAATTTAAGGTGAACTATAAAATGATAAAAGTCGAGTAGAAGTCGACTCCTTGCAGTGATGCCATAGAAACGTAAGCAAAAATGCTTCACATCAACTTATAGGCTGAATTAGCTATATTCACAGAAAATATTGACAAGAAAGCCCTTTAAGTCTATGGAGAATTAGAGTATAAGAAACAGAACATCATTCCAGACTGCTTTGTTAGCAGCAGATTAAAGTCTGAAAAGTTGCACAAAGTCGGGTGTGACTTTTTTTTCCTTGAACACCAGCAAGGACTGATGATCGTATATGCTGGACAGCTGCAAATATAGGAGTCAAATTATCACACTAAACGGTGCTTTTGGAACATCACAAACCAAACTTATTATGAACACATTCAGTTTGGTTCCTCTTAAATTCATGGGACACAGTGTCACCGTCCTCACTGGGACAGAGGTGAGCGGTTGGGGGTTATGCTGGTGTTGCGGTTAGAGCTGCTGACTAAAGTGTAATTAAAGGTATAGGGACAAGTTAACGATGTTGGTAGATTTTTTTCTTCATTCATTAAATGCTATGGAGGCAAACAGTAGGGTGTAGCTAAGCTAACTATGCTAAATGGTTGATAATCTCATACAGTCTACTCACCTCTTAGAGAAAAACTGGGCTACAAATGGACAAATTGTGGATAGAGAACATTCCTATTCTCTTTATTTCTCTATTTTTTTTTTGAAAACCTGACTATAATTTTTCTTAAAAGCAAAACTGTTGCACTTGTTCTGGTCTTCTACTGACTGCTGCTGAACACCATCAAGCAGGAAGGAACCATTTCATGCATATCCAGGGGGAGCCACTATTCCGGTAGCCTTTGCTGAAGTTTGCAGTTTGCCTTTGATCAACTTATTTGATCAACTTATTTCGTTTACATGGAAAAATCAGTTTTGTCACGTGATTGCGACAAAACTGACCCCATAAAAAGTAATTGCAGAGTAAAGAATCAACTAGTAGTCTAGTTGCTGCAACCCCTAATACATTAACATTGCTAAAAAATATCATCTTAATGGGATCAGGGTAAACTGCGTCCATCCTCACTAAAAAAACCTCCAAAACCTACAAAATGTATATTCTTCAGCCGGGATTTAACAACCAACAACATAAGTATACTGTTATCACTACGTGTTAGGTACTCTGTGTATGTTAAACACCAAGCCAAACTCAATTTCATGAGCAGGAAGCTGAGCGTCTTGCTCCTTTATTATGTTTTCTTGACCCTTACAACTTTGAGCAGTGGTGTGGAAAAGCTCAATGAAAGGTTGAGTGAAACTATAAGAAACGGAAAAATAAAATATGCATCAGCTCTAAATACACAGAATAAACTTCTACTGTCAGAATAGAGTTAACCTGAGCTGCAGTTAAGAAACAGTCACATAGCAACCGTTGCTATGTAAACTACCAGGATATGGCTTTTCTAGAATAAACACATTTGGAAAACAATCTCAAAATAACCTAACAAAACATATAACACCAAACAGAACACAGATTGAATTTAGAGCCATTGTTTTTGGAGGTGTAAGAAAAGATTGACGACACAGGAGGTGAAGTTTTTACATTAACAGCCAGGCTTTCTCTCTGCAAACACATATTCCAAACTGCAACTGCCTCTGCTACAATGCACTGCTATCTCAAAATTCTCCTTCAAAATAAAATACCGATAAATTAATACTATAGAACTTTTTAAAACTAATTATTAAGACATTTCCAACTTCCAGCCTGGGGCAGAACATAAGATTCATCTTATTTAATGAATAATGCAGTTATGCATCTTGAACTAATTCAAACCTAAATACAATAATCTCAAAGTGAATTAATATATAAAAAATATTTCACACAAACTAAGAGTTGAAGCAGAAGGTTAGTTTGGTTAGAAACTAAACACTTCAAAATCTTTTCTTACCATTCCTAGCTTTCTACTTTCTCTTCATTTCTCACTTGACAGAGGACTCCAGCCATGCTCATGTGCAGTGCCAGGTAGACTGAATCATCTTAAGGTATATGAGGATAAAGTCAAACTTGGTGAAAAACGTCCATTTAGACACATTTTCAAATTTTTAGTCAGACCTTAGA
>NW_006800493.1:257530-261720 GCF_000485575.1 Poecilia formosa | reverse complement strand
GGGTTGATAGACTTCATATAATTTAAGGTGAACTATAAAATGATAAAAGTCGAGTAGAAGTCGACTCCTTGCAGTGATGCCATAGAAACGTAAGCAAAAATGCTTCACATCAACTTATAGGCTGAATTAGTTATATTCACAGAAAATATTGACAAGAAAGCCCTTTAAGTCTATTATGCAGAATTAGAGTATAAGAAACGGAACATCATTCCAGACTGCTTTGTTAGCAGCAGATTAAAGTCTGAAAAGTTGCACAAAGTCGGGTGTGACTTTTTTTTCCTTGAACACCAGCAAGGACTGATGATCGTATATGCTGGACAGCTGCAAATATAGGAGTCAAATTATCACACTAAACGGTGCTTTTGGAACATCACAAACCAAACTTATTATGAACACATTCAGTTTGGTTCCTCTTAAATTCATGGGACACAGTGTCACCGTCCTCACTGGGACAGAGGTGAGCGGTTGGGGGTTATGCTGGTGTTGCGGTTAGAGCTGCTGACTAAAGTGTAATTAAAGGTATAGGGACAAGTTAACGATGTTGGTAGATTTTTTTCTTCATTCATTAAATGCTATGGAGGCAAACAGTAGGGTGTAGCTAAGCTAACTATGCTAAATGGTTGATAATCTCATACAGTCTACTCACCTCTTAGAGAAAAACTGGGCTACAAATGGACAAATTGTGGATAGAGAACATTCCTATTCTCTTTATTTCTCTATTTTTTTTTTGAAAACCTGACTATAATTTTTCTTAAAAGCAAAACTGTTGCACTTGTTCTGGTCTTCTACTGACTGCTGCTGAACACCATCAAGCAGGAAGGAACCATTTCATGCATATCCAGGGGGAGCCACTATTCCGGTAGCCTTTGCTGAAGTTTGCAGTTTGCCTTTGATCAACTTATTTGATCAACTTATTTCGTTTACATGGAAAAATCAGTTTTGTCACGTGATTGCGACAAAACTGACCCCATAAAAAGTAATTGCAGAGTAAAGAATCAACTAGTAGTCTAGTTGCTGCAACCCCTAATACATTAACATTGCTAAAAAATATCATCTTAATGGGATCAGGGTAAACTGCGTCCATCTCCACTAAAAAAACCTCCAAAACCTACAAAATTTATATTCTTCAGCCGGGATTTAACAACCAACAACATAAGTATACTGTTATCACTACGTGTTAGGTACTCTGTGTATGTTAAACACCAAGCCAAACTCAATTTCATGAGCAGGAAGCTGAGCGTCTTGCTCCTTTATTATGTTTTCTTGACCCTTACAACTTTGAGCAGTGGTGTGGAAAAGCTCAATGAAAGGTTGAGTGAAACTATAAGAAACGGAAAAATAAAATATGCATCAGCTCTAAATACACAGAATAAACTTCTACTGTCAGAATAGAGTTAACCTGAGCTGCAGTTAAGAAACAGTCACATAGCAACCGTTGCTATGTAAACTACCAGGATATGGCTTTTCTAGAATAAACACATTTGGAAAACAATCTCAAAATAACCTAACAAAACATATAACACCAAACAGAACACAGATTGAATTTAGAGCCATTGTTTTTGGAGGTGTAAGAAAAGATTGACGACACAGGAGGTGAAGTTTTTACATTAACAGCCAGGCTTTCTCTCTGCAAACACATATTCCAAACTGCAACTGCCTCTGCTACAATGCACTGCTATCTCAAAATTCTCCTTCAAAATAAAATACCGATAAATTAATACTATAGAACTTTTTAAAACTAATTATTAAGACATTTCCAACTTCCAGCCTGGGGCAGAACATAAGATTCATCTTATTTAATGAATAATGCAGTTATGCATCTTGAACTAATTCAAACCTAAATACAATAATCTCAAAGTGAATTAATATATAAAAAATATTTCACACAAACTAAGAGTTGAAGCAGAAGGTTAGTTTGGTTAGAAACTAAACACTTCAAAATCTTTTCTTACCATTCCTAGCTTTCTACTTTCTCTTCATTTCTCACTTGACAGAGGACTCCAGCCATGCTCATGTGCAGTGCCAGGTAGACTGAATCATCTTAAGGTATATGAGGATAAAGTCAAACTTGGTGAAAAACGTCCATTTAGACACATTTTCAAATTTTTAGTCAGACCTTAGAGGATTAAAGGTGCACCAAATGTATGCTTTACACGCCAGTGTAGTTGCCTTAACAACAGAATAACAACAAATCCAATAGCTGACAGAGCAGACATTGCGTTAAGTATCAGGATTCAGTGCCAAAAAAATGGAAACATTTTTTATGGAGGAATTTTTCTGCCATTATCCAAGAGCACACATTTTCAGTCTGAAAGCAGGATTTCATGTCTTTTTCCTCAAAACTTGAGGAAAAAGACTGACTGAGTCCCCATCATGGATGGGGACTCAGTCCATGATGATGCTGATCGATTCTGTAGCCTACAGAACTGGACTGAGAGACAATTTAAAAGCGTTTTCAGGTCTTTTGAGTTAATTAGCTGATTAGTGTGCAGCACCACACTAATCAGCTAATCAGTTCAATATTGAATCTCTTCAATAATATTCAAATTTTCTCAGATACCAAGTTTTAATTACTTATCAGTAGTAATCCTCAACTCTAAAAAAAATAAACATTTGAAATATATCAGTCTGCATGTAACTAATGAATATAGGAATTACTTTTTTTAATGGAATTACTGATTTAAATACTTTTTCATGATATTCTAATTTTTCGACCAGCATCTGTATAAGAATTTACCAAAATAATTATACAAACAATCAAGAAAACCACTGTCATTCTCTTTGTCTATCTATTGTCTATTTGTTTTTTTCTGGCCTCAACATATTTAAAGGTTTGATGTTAAGATTGCATTTTTACATCACATTCTGTCTGAAGTGCCCTGTTGCTAAACTTTGCCTACAAATTTTGTGGTTAAAAACTAACTCTAGGTTAACTACTTTTACAGGGTCTACCCCTATAAAAAGGTAGAGTCCTTTTTATAGGGTCTACCCCTGTAAAAGTAGGGGTAGACTACCTCAACAAAGGCAAAGTCTTCCTTTATGTGGAAAAAGCGAGTAATGTACGACTCCACTTTGATCTCCAGAAAGTGTTCCGATGAGAGCTGAGGAGAAAAAGAGCAGAGGAACAAGATTAGAGTTAAAACTTAGAAATAAAGTTTACACTTCAGAGGTAAAGTATTCCTAATTAGGTGCCAGTGTTGAGTTTGAATGTCACATGTTCAGCACAACTAGCACAGTGATCCCCAAAATGTCTCCTTTTAATACAAAAAAAAAAAAAATGCTATGTTTTTAACGGCACCTTGAAGAGTTCAGGGTAGGGAGATGAGGAGGAGATGTGAGCATGGAAGTCTGACAAGGAAGGATGAACCATCTTAGAAGGAAATGTCTTGCTACAACGCGGCTAACCGAGGGCGAAATTGGCTAAATTTTTGCTAAATTAACAGTTAAATACTGTAAACCTTAAAGTAGCAATTAACTACAGAACGAAATCTATCACTGACGTGAAAAATAAGGTGTTTGTCACTTGGTGAGTCACAAACACGGAAGTTCCAAATTGCAAAATAAACTGGAGATCAGAAATCAGGACGCTCAGCAAGTCTGGTTTCACCAGACTTCCGTAAGAGATTCAAAAGGTAAGTTTATCCAAATATTAGCTTAGGAGGTAAGGTAATTTTATTTATATAGCACATTTTCAGCAACAAGGCAATTCAAAGTGCTTTACATGAATTAAAAGGAAATACAAACAAAATAACAAACCAAAGGAAAGAGCAAAACAAGAAAAAGAATCTAATGTTGATCTAAAGTATGTAAACTAGATACTCCTGTACAGGGTTGCTAGATAAGTATAAACTAGATAGTTTATACTATCTAGTCCTCTGGTCTAATTCCTTTTCTGGGTTGGAAGAATAGGAGTCTAAATTGTAGTTGCTAAGGTAGTTTTTCTGGTTTCTAAGTTTGTTCTAATACAGCAGGGATGTCAAACTCAATTTCACCGAGGGCCACTTCAGCATATTGACCCCCCTCAACGGGCCACATTGACGGTACAAATCAGGAGTTCCCAGGTCCAGTCCTCCAGACTGCAACTTTTAGATACATCCCTGCTAAAACACCCCAGACAAAAGGTTGACTTCCCTCATTCAGTTCTGTAGAGGCTTATAATGAGTCAATGATCCAGGTGTGTTAGAGAAGAA
>NW_006800493.1:242138-256599 GCF_000485575.1 Poecilia formosa | reverse complement strand
GGGGGCCACATAAAATGACGTGGCGGGCCACATGTGGCCCGCGGGCCTTGAGTTTGACACATGTGTAATACAGTGTTTCTCAACCTTTTTTTGGGCCAGCGCCCCCCCAGCCTTTATCCAGGTTCCTCACCGCCCCCCACCAAAGAATTTGTAGGCTACTTTACATGGACTATTATTTTATTATTAATATTATTATCACTATTGTAGATGTTTTGATTTTTATGCTTGTTTCTGTATTTATCATCAAAAATAATTTCCCAGAGAACAAAAAAGCCATGGGAATAGAAATTATTTTCACAGGCGTCTACGAAAAATGCAATGAACATTCAACTTAAAATCTGTAGGCCTAACAGCAGCCAATCAGAGTGGAAAAATATTCTTATTCTTTGCCATTTTCTAGTTGTTAAATATTCCACAAAATGATCAGATAAAAGATGTTCAACATGCCAGTTTAAACTTTGATCTATTTGCAAAACGGCTGAGCTCTGCAACATTAAAACATGGATAGAACTGTAACTACATTAATCAGAACTCTTCTTCTCTTCAGTGTTTGTCAGTTTCTGGTGTTGCAGCTCTGTGCTGCCTTCAGGAGAATGGGACATCAGAGTATCATCCATAAAATTTCACCCATATGGCATTTACTGTGCAAACCAGAGCTTTTAGTGGAAAAACAAAAGTTCCAGATCCTTTTAATGCCATACAAATATGAGACAGAAACATGGATTATATCTTTATATAGACCTGTCTATTGATTTATAGATTAATAGTTTTACTGGACAGAAATTACAAAGAACAAATCTGGTTCTTAATCAAATCCTAATGAGTCAAATTGAAAGTGTCATGGAGTAACTGAACACCACCATGACATTAACATGAAATATAATATTGAAGAAATAAATATATCAAATCTAATTAAAAACATAAATAAGTGATAAGTTCTTTACTGTTATAATCTGTAAGAGATTCAAAAGGTTATTCTCAGTATTAGATGTGGTCTTAATAAACCCATGGCATTTCAATAATGCCATGGTTTATCTGGAAATAGTGTCTGTTTATTCTTGCCATACTTGCTCTGTATTAATTATTGTTCGAAAGGTCTTGCCATACCAGTTTATTCCTCTGTATTTATCAAATTTATCAAATACAGTCTAAAAGACTGTATTTGTCCTTCCATGGAAGCGGGAAGCTTTCAAACGGAAATAAAACACTTTTTAATACAAGTTGCTGCTTTGACATGATCACATTACTGCCAAAACATATGTACAAAAATACCAGACAAAGTGAATCACAGCAACGTCATCAGCCGGTGTAACACTGAACTGATGCGGTGAAGCTACCAGTAGCAGGAGCGGAGCTACAAGCTACAAACACTGAACAGAAGGAGAGCTACCATCGATACCGTTGCAGCCAGGCATGTTTTAATGTTACACAATACAGTTTTACCAAGTTGCTCAAAGTCTAAACTGGTATTGTTGTGCATATAAGGTGTAAAGTTTACCTTCGAGTTTGTTCTAACTCATTTTCTGGTTGCAATAATAGGAGTCTCTGCATAATAATCTAAAAATTAATCTAAGAAGTAGAATATTGGTCTAAATAGTGAGAACTCTACAGTTTTTACAAAAATAAGCTAAAAAGTGGCTAATCTTTTTAGCCCTTTCTGGGTTAAAAGTGAGTACTCCACAGTATCTAAATAATAACTGATAAGTATAATGAAAAGACAACGTTGAGTAGAATATGGCACATATAGCAAGACAAAAACAAAGACATGCTGGCAAAGACGTTGAGGTCAGGGAGTGTGTGTTTGTAACTATGACGTGTTTGCAGATTAATCCATGTCTTTCACAGCCTGTTCTCCCAAATAAAGTCTCTGATAAAGGTGGAATAATCAAGTGTGAGTCCTTGAGAGTTCAGCCATAAGATTCCAGGATGACTTCGAGAGGGGTGAGGAGATGGGAAGGAGCAGTTTGTTTACATAAACTCCAGGAGATTCGAGATAGCCAGAAGGCCACAGGGAGCCAGATTAAGAATAAATTCTCTTTTGATCTGGTTTATCTCATATAGTAGTATATCCAAATTAGTCTGGCTATTCCACTGAACCAAAGCTAGCAACTTCTTCAAGATTGATTCCATCCCGCTAGTCAGTTTGAGTCCTCAGTTGGGCTGCGAGTCTTGGCAAGACTTGCATCCAATTTGCATCTCTGTCCCACAATATGCAATATGGCTAGCTTGGCCAAATCCGTCACAAATTAGTCAATAAACCAGGTATCCACAAGCTCCAATGACCATCATGAATAAATCCAGGGTGAATTCATCCCGTCGGGGGTGTCCCCGCAGGACAAGAGGGCGCTCCTGTGCCCAGTCTTTTCGTTGAGAAAATTTGATCAATTGCATTGATAGAGGTCTCAGTAACAGTGACTCAGAATTACCTCTAGTAGGAGGAGACTATGCTTCTGGAGATCCTTTTAAGGTTGTTGAGCCTTTTTAAGTCCCTGGCTCCGATACTGCTGTCCCAACAGATGACGGCAGAAGAGATGATGCTCTCAACAACAGATTATAGAAGATCTGCAGCATCTTGCTGCAAACCTTGAAGTATCATCTGCGTAGTTAATCTTATCTTATAATCTTATTTCCTGTTATAACCTGAGCTGGTGGGAGCATATACATATTGAATAAGAGAAGTCCTAGGATTCCTCAGAGGTCCCTGAAGTACCCCATATGCAAAGGAGGAAATCCCATTTCATTATTGGGGGGGGAAACAGGGAAAGTTCTTAAGAGAAATGTTTGGGGGTCAAGTTACAGTGAAATGTGGTTCAAAAAAGTGTGTTCAAGCTGCAAGACCAAAAATGCACATTAAATGTATGTCTGTTGGTCTCAACAAATCTGTAGTGTGAGGATTTGGTTTTCTGTATGTCAATTTAGTTCTTGTGTTGTCTCATCTGCCCTTTATTGCTCCCAGCTGTGTCTCATTGTTCCCTGACTACCCCTTGTGTATTTTATTCCACCTGTGTTCCCTACTGTCTTTACTGTCGTTAGTCTAAGTACTCCTTCTGCCACAGACCTGTCCAGGGTGTACCTCTGCCTCTCACGTTAGCTGGAGATGGGCACCAGCAACCCTCTTGACCCCACTAAGGGACAAGGGTGTACAGAAAATGGATGGATGGATGGATGGATGGATGAATGGATGAAATGGATGGAGTCTAAGTCGTATTCCACTGCTTTTGTTTTGGCCCTTTTGTCGATCAATTGCTACAAGTGTTCTAGCCCTTTGCCTTGTTGCTCACTTGTGCTGCCTGGATATCTATCTGTATTTTATCATTAAACCATCATCTACTTCATACCTGGCTCCACTGCGTCTGTCCTCACCTTTTACATCCTCAACTCATGACAGAAGGATCCGACCAAAGTACAATGTAGTGTTTAAAAAGACACTACATCATGGACCCAGCAGATGTGATTTTCAAAAACGAATTTGAAGACTTAAAATCCACCATCAAGGACTACATAGAAACTACTGCCAAACACTACTCTGCATGCAGATGACTTGGCATAGCCACCAGATGTGTCCTTGTCCTGAATGTCTCCCTTCCCTGGGCTTGGTAGAGCTGGAGAAGGCAGAGTGGGAACCCCCAGGCTGCCCTGGCAATAATGACTCCACCACCACTACTACTACCACTAACCCTGAAGCCATCTTCCACTCTCCGTCGTCCTTCACAGCTCCAGTCCTGTCTCCATCACCAGCCATAGCTCCAGCCCCAGAGTGGGCCACCTGCCCCGGTAAGCGGACCAGGAAGTTCCCTTCTCAGCCATCCAGGACATGGGAAAACCAAAAAAGGCTTAAAAATAAAGCAACTTAACAATTTATAATTTAAATTTCACATAACTTGTACTGAGAACCACTACAATAAAACAATATTTATGAGGAATTTTATTAAGTGGAGTTACTCATTAAAACGTTTTATTTAGAGTCTTAAATTTTTGTAAAGGTGTAGCAGAGATTAGATCAGTGACACTGAACCAAACTTGTATCTGAACAACATTTGAATCTTAGTTTGACTTCTTGGGTCTCAACAGTTTGTTTACTGAGGAAAAACACAAGTTTGTTGTACATTACTACTTGCAACTCATTTTGGTCCTGCTGCTTGAACACATTAAAAACTTTTTAAACCACGTTCACTGTAACTTTCTGACCCCCTCCCCAAATTACACGTAAGAAATGTTCTTGTTTATAGTCCCCCCCAATAATGAGATGGGATTTATTCTCTTGCTTTGAACATTTACAAAGTAAATTCACCAACTCAAAGTTTTTACATTTAAATGTTCAAAAATTTCAAATCTTGTAATCTATGCTAAAACCATAAAATCAAATTTAATAGCATTGATAGCCTCTCCTTGGGCTGCCACCTTATCGTGGTGGAGGGGTTTGAGTGTCCCAAAGGAGCTATGCTGTCTGGGGCTTTATGCCTTGGGTGACCCTACAGTCACCCAAGGCAGACCGGTCCTAGGTGAGGGACCAGACAAAGTGTAGCCTAAAGACCCTTTTGATGGATGGGATCTTTGGATCTGGTGTTCCCTCGCCCTCCCTGTGAGAAGGGCCAAAGGGTGCAGCTTGTGATGGGTGGTGGCTGACAGAGGGGGCCCTGGTGGTCTGATCCTCAGCTGCAGAAGCTGGCTCTTGGGAGATGGAATGTCACCTTTCTGGTGGGGAAGGAGCCAGAGCTATTGTATGAGGCTGAGAGCTTCTGGCTAGAAACAATCGGTCTCACCTCAACGCATGGAACCAGTCTCCTTGAGAGGGGCTGGACATACTTCCACTCTGGAGTTGCCCAAGGTGAGAGGCACCGGGCAGGAGTGGGCATACTTATTGCCCCCCATCTCAGCGCCTGTACGTTGGGGTTTACCCTGGTGAACAACAGTTCAGATTACCCACCCTTCTTGGAATCCTTGGAGGGGGTACTGGAGAGTGTCCCTCCTGGGGACTCCCTTGTTCTGCTGGGAGATTTCAATGCTCACGTAGGCAATGACAGTGAGACCTGGAGGGATGTGGTTGGGAGGGACGGCCTCCCTGGTCTGAACCCGAGTGGTGTTCTGTTGTTGGACTTCTGTGCTCATCACAGATTGTCCGTAACGAACACATAAGTTTGTTCATATGTACAGTTGGCACCAGGACACCCTAGGTCGCAGTTTGATGATCGACTTTGTCATTGCTTCATCGGATCTGTGGCCGTGTCCTTCTGGGGGGGCTTCTCTACAAGAGTATGGGGGTACCAGACCCTTTGATATGGGCTGTCAGGTCCCTGTTTGACCGGTGTCAGAGTGTGGTCCGCATTGCCGGCAGTAAGTCAGGCTCGTTTCCAGTGAGAGTTGGACTCGGCCAAGGCTGTCCTTTGTCACCGATTCTGTTCATTACTTTCATGGACAGAATTTCTAGGTGCAGCCGAGGTGTTGAGGGGATCCGTTTTGGTGGCCTTATGATCGCATCTCTGCTTTTTGCGGATGATGCGGTCCCTGTTGGCTTCATCAGATTGTGATCTGCAGCTCTCGCTGGAGTGGTTTGCAGCTGGGTGTGAAGCGGCCGGGATGAGGATCAGTCCCTCCAAATCCGAGGCCATGGTCTTGAGCTGGAAAAGGGTAGAGTGCCTTTTCTGGGTCAGGGGGGTCGTCCTGCCTCAAGTGGAGGAGTTTAAGTATCTCGGGATCTTGTTCACGAATGAGGGAAGAAGGGAGCGGGAGATCAACAGGTGGATTGGTGCAGTGTCTGCAGTGAAGCGGGCGCTGTACCAGTCTGTCGTGGTGAAGAGAGAGATGAGCCAAACAGCGAAGCTCTCAATTTACCGGTCGATCTACTTTCCTACCCTCACCTATGATCATGAGCTTTGGGTCATGGCCGAAAGAACGAGATCACAGATACAAGCAGCCGAAATGAGTTTTCTCCGCAGGGTGGCTGGGCTCTCTCCCTTAGAGATGGGGTGAGAAGCTTGGTCATCCGGGAGGGTCTCTGAGTAGAGCCGCTGCTCCTCCACATCAAGAGGAGCCAGCTGAGGTGGCTCGGGCATCTGGTCAGGATGCCTCCTGACCAGATGCCCGATGCCTCCCTGGTGAGGTGTTCTGGGCATGTCCCACCGGGAGGAGGCCCCAGGGAAGACCCAGGACACGCTGGAGGGACGATGTTTCTCGGCTGGCCTGGGAACGCCTTGGGGTTCCCCCGGAGGAGCTGGAAGAAATGGCTGGGGAGAGGGAAGTCTGGGCCTCCCTTCTTAGACTGCTACCCCCAAGACCCGACCCCGGATAAGCAGAAGAGGGAGGATGGATGGATGGATGGATGGATGGATGGATGGATGGATGGATGGATGGATGGATGGATGGATGGATGGATGGATGGATTCTCAATAAACAAATGTTACATTTCTATTGGCCCATTACTTGTTTCTAAGATTGTCTGTGATAAAATGTTAGCATTTATCACATTGCAGGGCCTTAATAGTTGCTTAGTTCATCTACACCTTGGGCCAGTTTTAAATGTGATCAGCATTACATCATGTCATTGTGACTGATTTGGATTTTTTAAAAATTGCAAATAATTTATATCTATTTTAATAGCATAAAATAAATATTTTGGATTTGTTGTTTTTAAGTTAAGTTGTGGGTTTAGGAATTGTTGGCAATGTCCTCCCCATAACATAATAACAATATAATTATCCACTAATATTTTTACATTTCATGTCAACTTAACATTAAGTTAAGTTGACATTGGAGTGCTAAGCCTTGGTGCCCTGACCACCAGGCTTAGCAAATTTTCTGGGGGAAACCCTGCACAGGTTTGCCCTCTTTGAATGTTGGCCCTCGCATTCATGTTGGCTGTCATCGACACATTTTCCAAGATGGTCCTCTCATTCCTCTCAAGAGGAATGAGAGGAATGAGAAATGCCCCATTTCTTTTGCTTCTGCAAAAGAAATGGGGCAGATCCTGGCACGGGAAGTTTTTCGCCTCCACAACTTCCCACAAACATCGTTCCTGACAGAGGACCACAACTCTTTTCATTTGTGGAAGGAGTTCTGCTCCATGCTTGTCTGGTTCTCATCCTCAAATAAGAGCGCAAACCAGGAGGTTGAGACCAAGCTCTGTATACTTTGTGACAATGATCCTGCCATATGGCCTCACAACTTACTGTGGGTGGAACACTTTCTTCTAGCACCACTTGCCTTCTGGAATCATCCATGAATTCCAGTCACCAGTGTTCACAGTTCATGAGAGGGAGATCAAATTTCCATCAGCTCACGCCACAGCCATGAGGTGGCAACAAGTCTGGAGAAAGACTCGGAGGACCATGACCAGAATGTCAGGGGTGCAATCCAAGACTGCCAATCGCTGCCGTGTTCCTGCATCCAACTATCAAGTGGGCCAGATGATGGTTATCATCAAAAGATCTCCCCTTTTGATGATAATCATCAAAAGGGGAGTCAGAAGTTGGCATTTCATTTCATTGGCCCATTACTTGTTTCTAAGATTGTCAAATTGTCTGCGTGCAGTTGCCCCATTCCATGTGTCCTGGGTCAAGCCCTACATCATGCCTTGTCTACCGCCTGCTTCCAGACCCCCTCCACACACTGGGTTAATGATGGAGACCCCATCTACACTCTGGTAAAAAAGAAGGGGACTATTTGGTGGGTTGGGAAAGATATGGACCTGAGGAATGGGCCTGGATTCCTGGTCACTTCATCATTGACTCAGGAACTTCCACCACCTCCATCCTGATCAGCCAAGAGGCCAGTCAGGAGCCTTAGATTCTGTTATGATTCTGGCCAGTCTGTCTGCTCTGTTTTACTCCTCAGCTCTCACCTCTGCAATCAAGTTTATCAGGTCCATGTGCATGCTGCTGCGCTAAAGTGCAAACAGGCTCGTGTCATTCATCTGCTCACCAGTAGTTACGTTCAGCTTTCTGGCAGGCAAGCAGTGCCAGATTTTTGAAAGCCCACGTGTGAGTTACTATCCAGCATTTCCTTCTTTGCCTGACCACATTCATGACCACATTTTGTCCTTTGAGTTTCCCTGTCTCACCTTGCCCATATTGCCCTACTGACTTCTGTTATCTGGACATGACAAGCTTCATGCAAGCTTAACGTGATATATTGGTAGCTAGTCATCTTTTAGCTAACTTTACCTGCATCCACCAGCTTTACTCAATTCAGTCGGTTAGTTTGGGGAAAAACTGTGAAAAGTTCTTTGCATTTTGCTGGTTTGCTGCCATGATTCTAACGCACATCTGCGCAGCTCTGAGCAGCAGCAGCAGGTCTCCTTCACAGGTGTAAACCCAGCGTGAGCGTCGTAGCGCTCATGTTGCATTTAAAGGCGGCTCGGAAAAACAGGTTATGACATGTTAACAATGGATTAAACAGTTTTAACTACTGAAAAAAAGTGACAGAAGGCAGAGATATGGGAAGTGCGGAAGCCCCTATTGTATCGAATCAACATAGGAATAACAGAGAGTTGGCCACTTTAAGGTAAAAACAATAAACAGCTGCCAGTCCAGGGGGGGTACGGCTGACTCTGTGGGTGGACAATATCAATGCCCCCCAATGTCCGCCCATGCCGGCGGGTCTGTTCATTAATTTATTGGATTCTGACCCAGCTTGGCTCCTTGACATCCAAATCCTGTGTTCCTGTGGGTTGAGAAACCTTCAACTATTTGTGCTGTGGACCAGTCTCCACCATCCAGCAGGGGGGCTCTGTTCTTGGCAACCAGGACCCCTAGAGATGACCCCTTGTCACTGTGTACTCACCACAATCTCACTGAGGAGCCAAGATTCTGTTTCCCGCTTCCCATGGACAGTGGGGGACAACATCTCTTCACAAAATCAAGCGTGTTTCAAGTTTCAAGCCACTGACCAGTTTCTCTGTCCTCAGTGGTTCCTGGTCTGCTGTTGTCTCCTATCCCCACACATTCCTATTTTCAATTAACCATCCACCATTTTACTGTTGTGTTCTTAACCCCAACCCTGGCTGAAAATTTGGGTCCTCAGGTATGCTTGTTACATGTTTCCCCTGTCATTTCACATAATTACACATAACATTTTTGAACTTATGTTTTTTGATTTCTTTCTTTATATGGATTACAGGCTTGTTTCCTATGGATATGGGAAAGTTTTAGCAAATGACTAGGACAGTACTTTTCAAAAGTATTCCTTTTGAAAAGTACTTTTCCTTCGGAAAAAAAAACTGGTCCTTAAGTACCCCTGCATGTTTTAGATAGGTCTCTGTTCTAGAGTACCTGATTTAAATGATTGTGTGATCTCCTCTGCAGCCATCGAATGCTGCAGAAGCCTGTTAATTATACCCATTCATTTAAATCTTCACATTAAGTCAGAAGACACCTAAAAAATGCAGGCAGCTGTACTTGAGGACCAGAGAGTTGTTTCACAAAAGTCGCATAAGGGATGAAGCCAGACTTGACATAGTGCCATATGTATATCCTGGCATTACGTGTCGCAAAGACCAAACCAGGCTCAGGATGTGCAACTATGTCAAGCCAGGCATAAATAATTCAGGTGCATCAACAGATTTCTTCAGCGGACAATGAGATCGATCACAGATTCATAGATCATAAATTGCATATGCCATACCTCACACCAAATGAACAACATATTTTGATGGAGGATTATGAGGAATTGAAGCACACCATTCTCTAAACTTCTGCTACTAAAAACTACTTCTACAATAGCAGAGTAAATGCATAATTTGCCCAAATTATACATTTCCAAACGATTCTTAACAAAAAAAAAGTCATATCTGTCATTTGCTCAAACAACTCTAATCTTATAAATGAGCAGAGGAAGTTAGGAAGTTGTGTGAATCTGACAGTGGATTCAGTCATGTTCTTCTTTTATTGTTCCATATCTTATTAATATTTATACAGAACAACCATGACAACAGGTCAAGATTAAGTGTAAGAACATTTTGCAGAATCTCGGAAATATGTGGATAATATGTTGACTACAATGTGCAAGAGACTTATAGTAATGACTTAGAAAGTCCCTGCCTACATCGCCTTTAATTAGTTTCACCTATAGTCAACTTCCTGTCTGTGTTCCTTCCTTCCTGTTTGAGTTTGAAGGAACATTTTTTTTAAACTGGTAGAGTAATGGCAGCTTAATGCTGATCAAAAGACAGAAGATAAGTTGTAAAAAAGATGAGCTTATAAAATGTATGTTATGACCAGCCTTGTTTGTAGTGTGAAGAAGTGTTTGTTTTAAATATTGATTGAGATTGTGCATTTAAGTTTTATGCCAAAATTAAAATTAATTTATGTAGTAAATGTTATTTTAAATTAAGTTAAAATTCATCAGTAAAATATGTGAAGTATGCTACAATTAATATGGCTTGACTTGATAACGGTAACTTAATTTCTTTGTGATCAATTTATGTAACCCCCGGAGGTCCAATGTCCAAAGGCCTTTCTGTTAAACTAGAACAGTGGTCTCCTGAAACACAATTCATTTCACAATTAATAATTACATTTTCTACCATCATAATGTTAAAATAAGAATAGTATTTGACTGAATACCAACATAAATTTGTGGTATTTTAATGCAACGTAATAAAAACAGGCAAAAATAGATAAGAAAACGGAATCACGGACTAAACACACAAGTTTCTGATCACCATGAGCGCTGACTGAATAGACAGAGCAATAGCCTTAACTAAGGCCAATCAGAGGGAACAAACAAACTGTTCCCTCTCATTATTGGCCTGGTCTGGCTAGCAGCACAGAGTAAATTGCCATGGTAGCTTTCATGCTACTGCTCTTGTGAAACCAAATTGAGGCTTAAGCAGCTATCCTAGTTTTGTGAAACAACATTAAGCTTTTTAGGTGAAACCTAGTGATAACTGTGGTTAATTGGGAAGTTTTAACCTTCTTTGCTTACCAGCCTGCTTTTTGGTATCTTTTTTGGCATGGCTGCATTGGCAACAGGTGTCTCCGCATGTATTGGATATGCCTTGGCCAAGCAGTTGCTGGGTGGACTTCCCTCTGGGATGGTAGCTGTGATCTTCACCCTTTCACAACCTTTTACAGAGCAAAAGGCAAACTGTTCCCTCTCATTATTGGCTTTTAACTTTAGGAAGATTAAGCTGCAGCAGACACAAAAACAGACAAAGAACATAAAGCAAATAATAAAGCATAAGCTTGTTTTTTTGTAATAAGGTCTTCTTGCTATATCATACCAACTTTATTTATAAAGCACTTTAAAACAACCACAGCTGATACAAAGTGCTGTACATTAAAACACAACATAACAATAAAAAAAAACAACTCTTACAGTTTAAAAACAAACATACAATTTAAAACTAGATCCCACTGGAGTTGAAAGCCAAGTAAAATAGATGTGTTTTAAGACGAGCTTTAAAAGTGAACAGTGAAGGGGCCTCTCTAACCTGCAAAGGCAAGTTGTTCCATAACTTAGGACCCATAACAGAGAAACCCCTGTCCCCTCTGAGCTTCCTTCTTGATCTCAGTACCTCCAAGAGCAGCTGATCTGTGGACCTTGGAGACCGATAGGGTATGTAGGGGTGAAGAAGCTCAGAGAGGTACGTCGGGGCAAGATTATGCAGTGATTTAAAAACAAACATAAGAATTTTAAAATGAATCCTAAAATATACAGGCAGCCAGTGAAGTGAGGCCAGGACAGGGGTCACATGTTCTCTCTCTTGAGTTCCTGTCAAAAGTCGTGCAGCAGCATCTGAACCAGCTGCAGACGTGAGAGCAGTGACTGACTGACTCCCAGATAAAGTGAGTTACAGTAATCCAATCGAGTTGAAATAAAAGCCTGGATCACTGTTTCAAAATGCTGCCTGGAAAGAAAAGATTTCACTGACGCCAATCGCCTTAAATGATAAAAACTGGACTTAACCGCGGCTCTGATTTGGCTGTCCAATTTGAAATCACCGTCCACCTTAAAACCAAGATTAGTAATAACAGGTTTAAAATATATCTCCAAGGGTCCCAGGACAACAGAGGAGGACTCACAGGAGCCACTGGGTCCAAACACCATCACCTCTGTTTTCCTTTCATTAAAATTTAAAACGTTCAAGGTCAACCAAGCTTTAATATCACCTGGACATGCCAGGAGATGTTTGATGGAATGTACATCCTTCTGCTTCAGGGGCAAATAAATCTGGCAATTATCAGCATAACAATGAAATGAAATCCCATGTTTCCTGAGGATGGAACCCAGAGGCAGTAAATACAGAGAGAAAAGCAGTGGGCCCAGAATTGAGCCCTGCGGGACACCATATGGCATTGAAGCAGCAGATGATTCAGTTGCTGTAAAGCAACCGTTCAATGCATTTAAATTTCTTTAAGTAATTTTTATCTCCTCTTTAGTCTTATTTTTGCTTTAGCCATTTCACAGTTAATCTAATATATTACCTGGGTCATTCTCATGTTCCTTTTAACATTTTGCTTTCTGTAATATTCCAGAAAGATTATTAGGTTTAAGGTTAGATTTAATAAAATAATGTACCATTTGAATTAATTTATTATTTAAATTATATAACTCAAAACTATTGTCAGTAAGAAAAACAACTGATTGATTTTATTTTAGCTTTTAAATTGCTGTTCTCCAAAGAAGAAGGGAAGAATTTAGATGTTGGGAGCAAAAATGTCCGTAGCAGAAGTTGGGCTAGACGTTTTCTTTATCCTTTGTTTTGACAAACGGTGTCGAAAAAAATCCTGTCATGATCTATTTTTACCCATCAAGTTTTCAAATTATAATAATGATATTTAATTGCTTTTCTTTTTCATTCTGTTTAATTAATATTCAACAAACTGAGTTGATAATCCACATCTTGTNGTTTCAAAATGCTGCCTGGAAAGAAAAGATTTCACTGATCCTTAAATGATAAAAGCTGGACTTAACCACAGCTCTGATTTGGCCATTAAAATCACCGTCCACCTTAAAACCAAGATCTGTAATAACAGGTTTAAAATAAACCTCCAAGGGTCCCAGGTCAACAGAGGAGGACTGGGTCCAAACACCATCACCTCTGTTTTCTTTTCATTAAAATGTAAAAAGTTCAAGGCCAATCAAGCTTTAATATCACCTGGACATGCCAGGAGATGTTTGATGGAATGTACATCCTTCTGCTTCAGGGGCAAATAAATCTGGCAATTATCAGCATAACAATGAAATGAAATCCCATGTTTCCTGAGGACAGAACCCAGAGGCAGTAAATACAGAGAGAAAAGCAGTGGGCCCAGAATTGAGCCCTGCGGGACACCATATGGCATTGAAGCAGCAGATGATTCGGAGTCACTAATATTCACTGAAAATGTTCTGTCCTTCAGGTAAGACCTGAACCATTTAAGAACAGTGCCACCAATACCTACAACGTGGTGTAATCGCAATATTAAAATGTCGTGGTCTACTGTACCAAAGGCAGCAGTTAGGTCAAGTAAAATCAGAACAACATGGTGACCAGAATCGCATGCAAGAAGGATGTCATTAAAAACTCTTATTAAAGCAGATTCTGTGCTATGAAGAGTTTTAAAACCTGACTGGAAAACCTCCAGAATGCCATTCTTACAGTGGCCAACAGGTACAAATGCGCAGCAACAGAGAAAACATGCAAACAAAAAAAGAGACGCAAACAAATGAAATGCAGCAAACAAGAAGAGATGACGCAAACAAAAAGCAAATGAAATGCAAAAAAAGCAAGCAAAAAAAAGAGACGCAAAGAAAAATGACTACAACCACAAATGAAATGCAGCAAACAAAAGAAAAGATGGAAACAAAAAGCGCTGAAAACGGAAGTGCTCCAGACCACTAGAGGGAGTCGAACAAAAAACAGCTGTGCCCACATTTAGGCTCTGCATCCTTTAAAGCGGGTGTTCAGAAAAGCAGCAATGGCGGCAAAATTATTTTTTCTGTATTACATTTAAAATTACACTAAATGATTTTTTACAATGTTTTTAGGCGAGAATGTAGATGTATAGATCTGAAATATCTGCTCGGTTCATCAATAAATCACTTAATTACAATATTGCTCCGACGTTTTCGAAGATGTGTGCTCCCGCTGCATTAACAGCAGCTCCCCTCGCCAGCTGTCAGCTGGCCGGGCGCTCCAGGTTCGGTACACCGAGAGAGAACCCATGTCTCCCGGCAAATCGTTTTAAAAACTCCCGCTAGTTTTTCTCTATGAGTGGAGGTGAAACACATATTAAGTCTGGTAATAGCTGTAAATGTTTTTGGTTCACTAAAGAATTAAATTTATTCCTGAGCAAATGGGTTTGACTGATTAAAGCTAAGGCTTCAAACATAACAGTTTTATATGAGAGGCCCCATGGGCCAAAACTATCAAACTCTCTTACATTCACAGTCAAACTCTCTTGCACGTACTATCAAACTCTCTGACAGAGTTTGATTGCAACAGAAGTTAACTTAAAATTTCAGTTTCTGATTGGACCCC
>NW_006800493.1:237584-241731 GCF_000485575.1 Poecilia formosa | reverse complement strand
GTTGCACATATGTGCTTTACAGGATTTTTTGCCCACACAATATTTTTTTTTTCAGATACATAATGTCGTTTTGCAAATTAAAACCATTTATGTGTGGCAGGAAGAGGGTGGAGGCTGCACCTGCTGGTAGGATGATTACAAGTGGGCCAATAGCGCCAGAGGGGGCTCAGTATAAAAGCCGAGGTGAGCTGCAGACTGACACTTGTTTGCTGCTGACACGTCGCGCCCCACGCTTCCGTGTGGAGTTGTCTGTGTGCCGAGTACAGGTGAGGTTGGCTGCCTGCGTATTTACAACTGCTTGTACATTGTAGTTCTATCAGTAGAAACGTACGGGCGTATTTACCTCCACGTTTGATCGTGGGTGGAGTGGTTCCTGTCAAGTGCCGACATTTGTAAGCGTTCCCATTTGTGTGCGAGTGAGGAGAGCTTGGCCTGATTGGTAGGTGGACTCGGTGACAAATCCTGTGTTTTATTTCTTTTGTTTTAAACTGTTGTTGTTTAGGAGTCTTAACTGATCGCCACACATTTAACGCTGCTGCTTTGCCTGGACTGAGTCACCGTTTATTTAGCAGTCAAGAGAGATCGGGACACGCCCCCCCGAGACCAGAACAAGGAGCGGCTGATCGCGCTCCGTTTTGGATTGGATTGGATTGGATTGGATCGCTCATTTTGCCGTGCCTGTCAAGCACAAGGACTTTTATTGTGTTATTTACACACATTTTTATTTCTTTTATTGCCTGTATTTTAACAATTTGTCTTTCTTTTCTTTTAGTTTCTAGACCACCGGTGGTGCGCAACGGGCCTGGATGCGGCATCCCTTTTTGGTGTGACTGTGCAGTGATTAATACCAATAGGTGGAGGGAATTGCAAAGAGTGAGTGACTTCACGGTGTTTGTTTTGATTTCTTTGTTTTGGAGCCTACCATCCAGGACCTGGTCGTACCCACCGGTAAGCCTAGTTGGATTTATCTTGTGAATTTTCTTTTCGTTCAGATGCAGGTATTTTTATTTTGTAATAATGAATTATTATTGACTTGAAACCTGTCTCCTGCTAATTGCAAAACCGGACCTGTGTCCTTTTGTTAATTCCTGGGTGATAGCCCCATGGCGTTGTCGGCAACAAACTAAATTAATTGTATGGTCAAAACCCATATGGCATGGCGTTGCCCTCGGGCAACAAACCACATTTCTGTACCTCACGTTGCTCCTTTATTTTATTTTTTGGGGGGAATGATTTAAAATACCTCCAGACATATTTTTGTCCAAATAAAAGAGGTATTGAGGTTCATGTGACCTTTTACTTAGAAGAGGAGCAGTCCTTTTTATGAAGCGGAGGTGCATGCTACACCTTGCCTCCTACTTGTAAGTTATACATCAATTTTCTTCATGTTTAAATTTGGGTCACTCCAACTAAAAATATTTTAATATCTGTGAGTATGTAAAGAAGCATTATAGATCATTTCAAGACAATTTTTTACATAATTTATATGCTAAAACTGTGTTTTTTTGTTTGTTGCCTCAGGACAACATTGTGCAGTTAGGGCCCTTTTGCTCAGACATTATTCTAATGCGATGATATGCAATTGATTACAAAATAATTATCAAAGCCAATTTTTTTACTTTATTATTGACTAACAGCAACAGGAGATGGTTGCAAGACCGTTTCATGGACAAAATGTGCATGGTTCATCGGGGGTCATTCCCGATGAAAACATGAGGATCCATTGTACAGCCATTATTTCATTGTTTGTTTATCTTCAAAACTGACTTAAGTCCCAAAGGGTGAAGAGCTGGTCATCAATGAACAAATGGCCTCATTCCAAGGCAGGTAAAGACTGAAGCAATATCTGCTAAACCCAAATATACGGGTCTGCAGGGTACTTCATATGGCTGGTGCAGATGGTGTTCCTTACAACTTGAAAATCTACACAGGGCGAGCCGTACCANACAGGGCGAGCCGTACCACCACCAAATCTACCAGATATGGGAGCTGGTGGAAATGTTGTCCTTTGCTTGGCTCAAATTCTACCAAAAAATCAGAACTACAAACTCTTATAAAAAAGAACCTGCAGCCCTAAGTCCTGTCACTGATGTGAATCTGGTCGCTACAACCCATAGATAATCGGATAAACAGATGGTGATTCCCAGGTACGCCAATAATCAAGTGTCAAAAATGTGATGCACACTTTTTTTCACATCAGCAAGCAATTCCTTCCTGATGTTTAACATATAATAGGGAAAAAGACTGATTTCAACATCCTTAGTGATTCTAACTCTGCCAAACATACACATGTACAAACACATAAATGCTCGTTTTAGTAATTTGCGCAAATGTACCATTCATTAATGAAAATTAGTTGTTTATTTTATATTTGAGTTGGAAGCATGTCTGATTTATTTTTGTCAAAAAAAAGTTTTTTTTTATGAATATAGTTTTTGTTTGATTTGTATTTCATTTCTTATAATCACTGTAGGAAACTTGGCGTTTTAGACCCCTTGTAGCGCAATGTTGCCCTGAGGCAACAAACCCAAATCCGGTCCAGGAGGTGTCAGGGTCCAATTTTATGTTTGATATGTAATTAGGGACCAACAAGCTCCCAAAGAATGCAGGAAAATATTTTTTCCCCAAAAAATAAAAAGTTATGCCATAGAAGGTTAATTAACACAAAGCTTTAGCCTGTTATAGCCGCAGGAGAGAAACTTGATGTGTGAATCAAACATAAACTGGAGATGCGCTTTTATTTTGAAAAGAGAGCGCCATAACTTGTGCTGTCACTGGCTTTACTGCCATTTCCGAAGAGACGGCTATCCCACTGATAGATGGGGTTTCCGATGCTGGCTGTCGGCTTCTAAACACTTCTGATAATGCTGACATTACTGTAGGAGCGCTAACGATGTCATTTAAAATATTAGTTGCCTCTGTGAGTCGCTGCTGCTCAGCTATTTTTCTGTCCGTGAAAACCCGCCTACTCCTGCCTGGGGTCCAATCAGAAACTGAAATTTTAAGTTAACTTCCGTTGCAATCAAACTCTGTCAGAGTTTGATAGTACACGTAAGAGAGTTTGACTGTGAGTGTAAGAGAGTTTGATAGTATGTGTAAGAGAGTTTGTAAGTTTTGGCCCATGGGGCCTCTCATAGTTTTATTTAAATGTAATGTCTTACTTCCTGAGATCTGAGAGTATTTGAAAATGACTAATTTGCATACATTCCTTGCTATACATGTTTAAACATTTTAGAATCAGACAGATTTCTTTTTTTTTACCATGGAACAGCCTTTATTACAAAAGGTGAAGATTAATACAGAAATAGAGTAAAAAAACAAACTTCGAGTCCGTTTTTTTTCCTTCGCCGCTCTGTGCTTCACGTTGTAACGGTTGCTAAGCAACATAAACGCCAAGATGGAGGCTAGGCACCTTGCCGAAGGCTACAGCTTCTCTCATCTGGTCGTCCATATTCGTGGCCTTCGAAGGGCTCGTCTTCCGTAGACCGGGCCGTTTCTCACATAGACATAATAAAAGGACAAGACGCCTAATGGACCGCTTTCGTCTTATCAATACATATTTATATAACTATAAATAATGATTAATACTGAATAATATTAAGCTGTACATGTTTAGCACACACACACATCTATATATATATAGGTTTTTTCATGTTTTCCAGCCGACAAGTTCTAGCTTAAAAGTGATTGGGTCCAAAATCTGATGCGAGATTCATCCGTGCTGTGCAGTGAATCTGTCTCTCCTTAAAGACATTTCTCCCTCCTTCCTCACATTGTGTCTTTAGGAAACCTTCAAAACAAAAACGGGAGATTTGGGAGGTATCTTACTTTGACAGAGTTAAATAATAGCCATTGCCACTTGTGTAAACGTTGCTGGTGAATGTTGTAACATGTAATGTTATGATTTTTATAATATATTGTCATGTTGGGTACCAGTTTTTTCACCCACATGCAGGAACACACACAGGAGAGCAATGAAATCAGTAAAGATGGTTTATTGAACAAACACAAATAATAAGTGAGGGATTGTGCTCCGGGGAAAAGGGGGAAAATCCGGTCCTCTGACTGTCAACGAGAGAGAGTGGTTAGTGTTGCGTTCGGGATCAGTGGGGAAAATACAATAATAATAGCGGAGCTTACTTTGAGC
>NW_006800493.1:234843-236264 GCF_000485575.1 Poecilia formosa | reverse complement strand
CTGCGCCGGCGACGTCCGCCGGACCTGCCCCCACGTTTCCGCTTCCTGCGCCGGAGACGCCGCCCACCGCGCGTCCAGCTCCGCCTTCGTCGTTGTCGCCCACCGGACCGTCCACGTGAGCTCCACCTCCGGCCCCGTGGTCGACCCCCGGACTGTTTTTCTCCGTCTTTCAGTTTGGATTAAGTTTGTTCTGGACTCTAGCCCTCCTCCCGTCGCCCCTCCACCCGCCCTGTTGGGTTGTTTTTGGTTTTGTGTTTGGACTTTTTTCTGTTGGGCGTCTGGCAGCCGCCCCTTGAGGAGGGGGTACTGTTATGATCCGTGTGTTTGAGTGTTTATTTTTGACATTTTCTGTCCTGTTTCCTCTGAGTCTCTGTCCTGTCCTCCCCGTTGATTGTCCCCCAGGTGTGTCTACTTACCTGATTACCCTCCCTGTGTATTTAAACCCACCTGTGTCTGTGTTCTTCGTCGAATCCTCGTCTTATCTCACCCTCGTCTCACGTCTGTGTTCTGTTCCTGTGCTGCCAGTGATTTTCTGTTGTTCCTCCTGGTTTTTTTTTTCATTAAATCATCTTTTCATCATGACTACCTGGGTTCCCCAGCTTCTCTCTCACCGCTCTCCGCAACACATCATGACACTATGTAGCACCTTATACTGTATAAATTTACTTCTGGCCTCTTTCACATATTTACCACTCTCTGACAGTACCCTCAACCATCCTTCTTTTGTATACTCTTTTCTCAAATCTTTCTGCCATAGAAGTTTAATATTTGACGATTCACTACTCAGATTATAACTTAGCAGCTTATAAAATTGAGAGGCAGTGTGTCATTCACGCGGCATCTTAATATAATTCAATATATCATTTTCTACAATCTTTAAATTTTGAGGTAACACAATGTCTCATCTGTAGATATTTCCAAAAAATTTGCTTTACCTTCCAAATTAAATGTGTGAGTGAGTTCATTGAAGGACATGAATTGTCCATCTTTGTACAAATCACCAATGACGCATATGCCACTTGAATGCCACTGCCTCCAAAACACAGGTGTTTTACCAATACATATCTCAGGATTATTCCAGAGAGATGCATACTTCTCTACCTGATGTGGAAGCTTTAACAGTTTGTGTACCTTTGACCAAACTTTACAAGAATGAACATAAACTGGGTTTGTTGTGTCGATCTTTTGCGATAATTTGTGTTTAGGGTCAAACGGCAAACATATATCCCTTTCAATATGTAACCATTCCTGCCCATTCTCACCTTCCCAATGTTTAACTAATTTTGCCATTTCAAATGACAAGCAATAGAGCTTAAGATCTGGAAGTTCTAAGCCGCCCTTTTCCTTAGGAGCATATAATTTTTCTAATTTTATTCTCGCTCTTTTACCTTCCCACAAAAAATGTTTAGTTAAATTTTCAT
>NW_006800493.1:215065-221518 GCF_000485575.1 Poecilia formosa | reverse complement strand
ATAATGATAGAGTGAAAAGACTGAAGTTGAATGAACTGAGTGCAGCCTGACAGATAAGATTTGAACCGGCCTAGACGGTGGGGACAATACCAGAAGACTGAGAGGAGGGATGAGGTAGTGATGATGGTAATGATAGGGATCAGAGAAAAGTGACAGGTTTTCATGAGAACTGTAGGAAAAGTATAATGTTGACACAAGGGGAGAATGTGTCTTATAGAAAATATGCTATTAAAATAAATGACTTGACATTATTCGCAGTTTGATTATAATGAGAATGAATTGGATTTATATTAAAAGTAAGTAAATGGTGTTAGTTTGAAAAAAAAAAAAGTACATCCGCAAATATACAGTTAAACATGTTGGATTACAATATAATGGAAAATAATTGCACTAAACTACATGTGATCAAACTTGGGTATTTTCCTTCAATGACTTTTCTTGACAAAAATAAACTAATTTATACAAAACTGAAAAAGCATAAATTTCCCCAGTGACTGCTAACTTACAGGAACTTGGTCAAAGGTGATGTTGGTGACGTAATTCTTTGGGCAGCTCTGCCATGAGTTGTTGAGCCTGAACCCAAAGGCACTGGTGTGTCGTCCATGCAATGCTGCAAATTTTCGAAATGTACAGTTCTGAACATTGACTGGACCATCATAGATCTGCATGCCTCGAATAGGAAAATCTCTACAGAAAAACAAAGTCATACAAATCATCTCATTAACAGTTCATGAACAGAATTTGTGACCTTGTTTACAGGACAGTTGCCACAGTTCTATCATTATGTACTTGCATGAATATAGCTAAGTTGAACACATAATACAAAAGCAATTTATTTAATTTATCAGCCCATTGCACAACAGGCTGAAGCATCATGATAGTTTACAGTTTCACAGTGACCATAAAGCATTATTTTTGAGACTTTGTGGCACTGCAACTTGGTGTAGACTGATGCTCTTCAGCCTTAAAAAGAACAGAGCCTTCAAAAGCCACCTACATTCCACGTGGCAGTGTCCTACTGGAGAAATCAGAACCTCCTGGGCCCCATATGTTGTTATCTGGAAGAAGCGTCCCACGATTACCACTTTCACCAACAAAGAGAGAGTTCTTCACCTGCTGATGAGAACCATCATCATCTGGAAATGTTCCTCCACTGTGAAAAAGTGGAATAACCCATGATGAATCAACATTTCTGTGTTCAAATCTCCCAAGACATTCACTTCAGAGATAAAAAGCCTGATACCTGAGGTAAAACATACATGAAAGCATCTCATTTAATATACAAGGACAGAACACCTCAATCTTAACATTCTCTATTGCTGCATGTTTACACAGTACATAATTTAAGCAGAGTTACAAACAGTTGACAAACCATGGAAATGTATTTATTAAATTCTCGTGTTAATTTAGACCTAAGAACAAACAATTCAGGCTTGTAATGCAGTAAAAGTTGAAGTTTCGGACTGTACATAAAGCCTAAAGTTACAGTAGGCTTACAGGTAAAACCTGTCATGGATTTGTCATGAAAATTATATGCCAAGACTTGAAATTTAACTCTTACTTGGGACATAGACCTAAGACTAAATTTGGGACTTCAGACTTGATTTGGAAAAAAACAAAAACAAAAAAAAAAAAAAACATCTCTGGTTGTTCATTGGGTATATGTGACTGCAGTTTGAAGCTTAAGATCAAGTATACCTGACTCCCAAATCACAACAAAAGATGAAAAGTTTGTAAAATAATAAAATTAAAAGGCAAAAGACTGAACTATTGTAGGATCAAAAAGAAAATCAATACATGAAAAAGTGTTTGTCCATTTTCTGATTTTAGAAAAATCAGAAAATCAGTGTCACAACCAGTGTGGTTGTGACACTGTACGTCTAACCACATTGCCTAGAAAGCAACAAAGGCCCATGGCAGCACTTGTTTCTCATTCAGGACAGACTACAAGTTAACTGCTTTCATGTGTTGTCACTAACTTGTTCAAAAACAAAGTTCTGAGGTTTGTTGCTTGTCTGTTTTTTGAAGAAAGAGGAGTCTGAAAAATTGCTAATTATAGCAAAAAAAAGTGCTAAGTTACAGTAGGACAAGTAAAACTAGAAAATTCCTGCAGAAATTTTACAAGGCATACCAAAGTGTTCCCATCAGTTTGAACCAAACATTTTAGCTATAGTTTGCACAGCTGGACTGCTCTTTACACCTGAAACAAATCGGAAGCATAAACGAGCAATACTATAAAATTTTTCATGGTTCATCAACAATGTACAATGATCGACATTAAGCCAAAACCATCGCGATATTTCTATAACTGACCTGATTCACCAAAAACAGCACAACTGAATCCAATACTCAATGAACCTCAGTCCAAGACTGACAACTATAACCTTCGCACATGTGGTTTCACTCACGGTCCACATAAAAAAAAAAAAAGACAGTCGGTAATAAGAATACTCACTGCCCCTTTCTGGGCCCCGTTACTATGGTAATTAATTATGTGCACCTGGGCTGGCTCTCTCTGTCAGACAGTATGATGGAGACAGAGTTTCTATACTTGTGAGACACCCAGCGTCGGTCTCAATGTCCCTGACAAAAACCATAAGCCCTAGCAAAACTTTGAAAACATTTTGCGGGAGCAGGCATGTGTATCTATGTCAAGACCGACTTTTAGACCAATAGGGCGATTTTTGTGCCCATGAGGGCGAGTTAAAAAGAGTATTGGAGTCAGACCTCCACTGTGCAGTGTGTGTGTTTCAGAGAGAAAGATTCCTATCTCTGTCAGACACTTAGCCTCGTTTTTTTGCTCTTTTTTCTGAATTTATGTCGTCATTTTAACTCAGAATCCCACTAAAAATAATAGCTCCCTTCTCTGCATTAAATTAGCATTAATGCTAAAGAAAGCTCCAATGTAGTCAATAACCTGTGAAGAGTCAGAAGCATGTGGACTAAGCTGTACCTGTACCATTCAGAATGTTAAAATTAATGCATAAGCCAAAATTAGCCAAAATGCGTGAAGACTATCAGTAGCATGTGGGGCATCATTCGCATGTTGTCTGTCATTGACTTACTCCATTCAGTATACTAAACATCGCTAATAAGTAAGAAAATTAGCTAATGCTGTGCAAGACAGTGCAGTAGTGGAGGCAGTGAAATGCTAATGTTTGTGCTAATGTTAATGAACTGCCTTGCACAGAGAAAAAAAACATAAAAAAGCTTAATATTATTGCACCGCCTATGGCGGTGCACTGATATGAGAGGAATATGCAGGCTTTTATTTTGAAACTTTCAGTAAGCTTCATTTTAATGACCACTCTAATTCAATGTGTAACAGTGGTTTGTTTAAACCAGTCACATAAAGCCCACAAGAGCAATTACCTGATGTAAAAATTGTCAAGGCTTTTATTTTGAAATTTTCAGTAAACTTCATTTTAAATGGCCACACTAATCCAATGTGTAACAGTGGTTTGTTTAATCCAACTATATAAAGCCCAAAACAGCAAATAGTTCTGAATGCCAGCTCAGCCCTCCTCTGTAATAATTGAGTGTTCCACCATGTTGTAGTTCTGACCTTCTGCTCTGCCCTCTGTATTAAAGTGTTCCGCCATGTTTAGAACTACAGAGTCTTTGTAGTCCAAACCAGCAGATCTGCCTTCTCTGTATTCTGTTGCTATAGCGATTAATCCTCTGCTAACTGCCCTGTGTGTGAGACAGAGGTGGAGAAGGATTTCTATCTTTATGAGACACCTAGTCAGTTTTGATGAAAAAAGGCTACGCAAGGCAGTGCACTAGTGGGGGCAGTTAAGTGCTAATGTTTGTGTTAATGTTAATGTACTGCCTTGCTGCGCAAAGCAGTTCACTATCCTGAAACGTACTTAAGTACTTTTTAAAGTACTTAAGTGCTTCTTAAATGACTGTTCAATATTTTTTGTTTATGTTAATGGTTATAATATTTACCGCAATGTTAAATTATTCTACTCAGCTATAGTTGCTATAGTGATTGCTGGTATTAAAAGAAAGCAACAGAAAAAAATAGAATGCTTTCCCCAGGTTAAACAGCGCTTTATGTAAAGTGTGTATCTCTCTGATTTGGAAAGTCAACTGAGCATTCAGACCTATTCCAAACGATGTGACCATTCTATTTAGAAACTTTAATACCTCCATTCCTCAGTGCATAAAGAAAGCAAAGGGAGAGAAAGAATGATAGAATATATTGAAAGTCTTACCTTGCAAGAGTGAGACCAATGCCATTGTCAGCAAATCTAAAGAAACGACAAAGTTAGTAAGATGAACAAATTGCACATAAGCTCAATAGCTTTATTGTAAGTTTAAAAAGGAAAGGACTTTTTGGATTGTAATTGTATGATTACACAACAAAATAAACCAGATATGCAAAACAGTTAAAGAGGAGTAGGCAGAAGTAAAAACTAAATTATTTACATCTCAAACAAAATATAATTGTCATAATGTGTTGGTTAAAGAGGACCCAAACGCAGAGCAGCAGAGGTGTTCAGTAGATGGTGTAGATTTAATGAAGATGATTAACAAAAAACTTTTTAAAAAATCCACAAGGGGCCGGGGCAGAACACAAGCCATGAATCCAAGTGGAAAAACAGCAAGTCGATTCAAGGAGACACAAGGAGAACACGAGGCAGAACAAGAAGTAGCGGGAGAAACCATCAAGGAAGGAGAAGAGAAAAGGAGTATGGCCCTGTCCCAATACTCGCACTCCCACCCTCGTTCCTCCTTGTGTCCTTCAAATGCACGTTCATGTTGAAGGGTCAGAGGTCATAGTGTGTCCCTCCCACATTACCACACCCAACCTTCGCCCCACCCATTTTGGGTCCTATTTCCGTGAAGTCCGCATTTTTACTAAATTTGGCAAAGTGTGTTACCAACAATTCACTACTCAAAACGTAAACTAACTGAGGAAAGTCAAACAAAATGTTACAAATGCAAAACAAATTTCAGATCTTAAATTAAGATTTGAAATTTTAAATGTATAAAGATTTGAAATCTTTATAAATGTTAGTATAAAGATTGTTTTTCTTCTTTTGTTGCAACATTTAAACACTCTCTTAAATAAAATTATTCCACTTTAAAGATGGAGGTTATTTTTTAGATAACAGTATTTGTGTAAGCCAGAGGATTACACCATAATATAGATTTCTTGTGTAATATCCACTTTTGAAAATATCTTTCTAAAACATTAATGAAGTCACAATTGACAAAAGGTGTATTATCTCAAAATCTCAGTCAAAAAACACACAGGAATCATTATTTAATTTGAATTTCTTTTGCAGAAAGGGAAACCTTCATACACAATCATGAAATTAATATCTTTTTTTTGGGAGTGAAATAGAAAGTTATTTGGTTCTTATTTTCTTCAGAGATATTATGATTTTTAAACAATTGTTTTCTTCTCAGACTAGAGGAAAAGAAACCTGATGTAGAGTTCCTGATAAATTTCTTTTAATATTTTTGGTCTATAAAGTCACAACATTCATAGATTCTTTTAAAAAGGACATTTTAGTTCCATTAGTCTTTTAATTTTTCAAATGTAGCATCAGCCCTTTTTTATTTTTTTATATATGACATATGTTTGTCCTTAACTTGATCTTTATTGGCACATTAGCTCTACTTCATACCAAACTAACTTTTAGCTGTATAAAAGGGTAAAAAAATCATTTAGCTCATTTAGCTCATTGATTTGATTGATCAGATCAATCAAATCAATCAATCAAATTTTATTTGTATAGCACATTTCAGCAGCAAGGCATTTCAAAGTGCTTTACAACATTAAAAACAGAAACACAGAGTCATGAAACATTGAATAAACAGTTAAAAAATATAAATAAATAAAAAATAAAGATAAAAACATTAAAACTTGCACCCCTTTTCAACCAGGGGGGGACGACACACGCACCCCTTCACACTTCCAAGAAGGGGGGACAGCACCCATAACGGTACGCACCTCTCCGGCCACATCATAAAAAACTAAACACAGAGTCATGTAACACTGAATAAACAGTAAAAAAGAGGAAGAAAAAAAAATAGATAAAAAAATAAAGATAAAAACATTAAACATTAAATAAGAAAGATAATGAAGTTGAAGAAAGAGAAGAAGACAAGGAAAAATATCTCACTCTGTCAGACATTAATGATAATAGGAATGATTTAACCAACATGGGAGTTAGGATTATGTCATTGGAAGAAGATTTCTGGGCCTCTGTGCTTTGAATAGGGAGCAATACATCAGGACATGTATAGATAGAAATGTCGAGACCATGGAGCAATGCATGAACACAGCCTTTAAAGAATTTGAAACTAAAGTAGTAGATTGTTTGCTGCAACGAGATAAAAAATGGAAGGCTGAAATAGAGAGGTTGTAGCGGGGTAGACTCTCTACAGCTATTCATTCCTTTGATAGTGTCAGACCTAGTTTCCCTGTGCCATCTG
>NW_006800493.1:198691-212878 GCF_000485575.1 Poecilia formosa | reverse complement strand
ACACCTCTGACTGAACCCTGAGCAAAACTTGGGGTGGACTTAATGGGACCTTTTCCACTCAGTAAAAAAGGAAATGTCTTCCTTTTTGTGGTGATCGACTACTTCACAAAGTGGGTGGAAATGTTTCCTGTAAGAGTCAGGAAGACACAGAAGCTCATCACTATTCTCTGGGAGGAGATATTTA
The DNA here is from genome assembly GCF_000485575.1 of Poecilia formosa. Taxonomy (NCBI): domain Eukaryota; kingdom Metazoa; phylum Chordata; class Actinopteri; order Cyprinodontiformes; family Poeciliidae; genus Poecilia; species Poecilia formosa. The sequence continues at coordinate 212,694 of NW_006800493.1, read as the reverse complement.
CTCGCTTTGGAGTTCCACAAAGCCTGGTGTCAGATCGTGGGCCCCAGTTTACCAGTCAAGAGATGTCCAGTTTTCCTCTGCATGGGGGGTAAAACACCATTTTACAACCAGCTATCATCCCCAATCTAACTTGACTGAACGAACTAACAGAACTATCAAAACAATGATAGCCTCATTTGTTGGACAGCATCACAATCTATGGGACCAACATATCTGGGAGTTCCGTTTTGCCATCAATGGTGCTCAACATGAAACCTCAGGGAAAGCCTCTGCAGAACTTCAAGGGCCATTGGGGAGGATGATAGCCAAACCACCATTACCTCAGCAAACCGTATACAAATTGTTGGAGCGACACAATGAGATGAAGGAAGAAGTCAAACGGAAAGTTGGGATAAGTCAAACCCGACAAGCCAAATACTACAATGCCCGGAATAGGGGTGCACAGTTCCGGCCGGGAGATTTGGTCAGGGTCTCATCCCCTTTCCAAATATCAAACTGTTTTGTAGAGCAGTTGCTGTTATGTCATTGTTAAAATTATTCCTAATTTCCACTTTTTCAAACTGATTTTGGGCAGTATCATGCTGGTTTTAGGTGTGGTTGAAATTAGTTAATAAAAAGGGGCGTGCGGCGGCGCAACCAGAGAGGAAGACCCACACTGTCAGATCTGTGCAGCGGTAGATTTGACTTGATTGAATGTTTAAAACAAGTAACAAATCAAAGAAAAGACATAAAACGGCAATCAAAGTTCGCCCCAGCACCGCAGATCATGCGCTTTAGAAACTGGATCGGAGCTTGCACCCAGGAAATGCCACCGGTGCGAGAGGACGGCACCGAGGGGAAAGAAAGACGCTCCCAGTGAGATCTGGACTTTACTTTTCTTTTTGCAGAGTTTTGGTGGTACCCAGGCTAGTGCAGGGGGGGTGAGGGGGTTATGGGTGCTTGAACACCTACCCCTTTTGCTCCTTGCCCCCAAGTGCCCTTTTGGTCAAATTTATTTATTTTTTTTGGTATTATTATTTCCTAAGCCCTCTTCTGAAACATAATAACATGTAGTAAAATTATTTGTTTTTTTGTTGGAGTTTTTTTGTACAACATAATAAGCCGGTCACCTTGTTACCTTTGATCTTTTGCCCGTGACACATGACGCAATTACCTCTCACACAGTGAGATAAGGCGGCTAACTGGTGCTCAATGTAGGGAACGTTCTAGGAAACAGAACAGTTTTTGGTGAATTAAAAAAAACAAAAAAAAAAACGTTTTGATGAATAAAGTGGAGTAGACTTGCTACTTGTCAGATGACGGAAAACGTTGAACGTTGTATCGTTTCTGCTTCAATACAACAGACACTGACAGGCCTCTACGTCTGCCTTTCTCTGAAGAACTACTGAGTGGGAGGAGACAGCCAGGTGAGGAAAAACTGTTCCTATCTATCGATTCAGTATTTTTATCATACAGACATTAGGCTGTTGTTGTGCTATTAGCTAGCTGCTAGTTAACGACTTTGCTAGCAAAGCAAGACAACTAAAAAGCTTCTTCCCTGTATCGTTAATGATCGCAGTCATTCTTCAGTATCGCTTATGCAGTAGGGGCACATCGCCCGTCCAAAACTTATCATCTCCATAATGGATATATGTCCGATCTTCTAATTTCCTTTGCTGCATAATGTATATTGCATTTATTCTAGCGTTAGGTAAATGTATCTTGAAGGAGAATAGCACTTAAATAAAAGTCCAACAAGGATATTCATTTAGAATTAAATATAACTCGCCCTGAATTACCATAATAGATATAATGTATGTAATAAAAGTGTGTCATTAATGAAGGGGAAAAAACCCAATCCAGACTTTAAGTAAGTTTAAGGTCTGGTTCACAGAGTATGAAGTTAAATACAATAAGATTGTAATCAAAACTTTTGGAATTGTAATGATTTATTTTTTTAAAACAAAAAGTTTTGTTTTTAAAAAACTTATTTTTAAATTAAATAACTCATTTTTGTCTCGTGAACTTAAAAAGTTATTTGCCAAACAAACTTTTATTTGCACACATCAGAAATCTTTTGTTGTGATTTTAGGCCCTGCCCATGACATCATGTGAGAATCACAAGCAAAACTTTGAGTCACAAACAAAAACTTAGAATAGCAAGAAAAGATTTATGACAAGAGCAAATAAGTTTGTTTTTGCAAAAAAAAAANTGTTTGCTGCAACGAGATAAAAAATGGAAGGCTGAAATAGAGGTTGAAGCGGGCTAGACTCTCTACAGCTATTCATTCCCTTGATAGTGTCAGACCAAGTTTCCCTGTGCCATCTGATCATCTCTTCTACCATGAGGCCTACTTTCCCTGAAACATCTTCTCCACCTTTAGCCCTACCTGTACAAAGACTACCACAAGGGAGCCTTGGGCCTTCACACCCTCAAAGGAAGGATCAAACTATTGCCTACATCAATCCAGGAACGGTTTCAGTCATGCCATCAACAAACAGTGGGATGGTAGACTTCACGGCATCAACCTCCCACCTGACCGTTTCTTCATCAAAACTGGCTTGAATTTAAGAATGCCTTTTGTGCTGCCTTTCTACCTCCAGACTATCTTTCAGAAGTAGAAGAGAAGTTAAAAGACATGGTCCAGTTGCCAGAGCAATGTCTGAGAGACTTTGAGTATCAAGCACTGTGTCTAAGATGGAAGCTGGACATCAGTGAGACAGAGTTCATCTCACATTTCGCAGACATAGCTACACCTCTTTATCAGCTGCTCAAAAAAGATGCAAGGTGGGAGTGGACAGTGGACTGCCAACATGTGTTCATGATGCTGAAGAAGGTTTTGGCAGATCTTGCCCAGTAGCTCTCCTAAAACCTTCTCCATTAATTGTTGAAAGGATGCACCGATAATGGGGCAGCCAGATTTCGAGTTACCATTCGACATTCATACAGATGCCAGTGATGTTGGTCTGGGGGCCGTCCTGGTCCAACCTACCCCTGATGGAGAAAAAGTTATTGCTTTTGCTTCAAGATCATTGAAAGGAGCAGATCACAACTACTCCATCTCTGAGAAGGAATGTTTGGTGGTTGTTTGGGCTGTAGAAAAGTGGAGACATTTCGTAGAGGGTACAAAGTTCACCATTTACACCGACCATGCTGCCATAACCTGGGCATTTAATTGCCCCAGAACCAGTTCTAGGTTAACACACTGGGTGCTGAGGTTGCAAGATTTCAATTTTGAAGTATGATATAGAAAAGAAATGCAAAATGTAGTTCCTGATGCGCTGTCCGAGCAATGCCTACTGACCCGGCTGGACCGGCAAATGTAGCCCTGAATTTTGCTAAAACCTTGTTAGGCTTACCCCTATCATTAGCAGAAATCAAGGAAGCTCAGGAAAAAGACTCAGACCTCATGAATATGGTTCAAGATCCGAGATACCAGAGACCTGAGAGGATCCTCTTCTATAAAGTTCACAATCTCTGGCATAGGAAAATCCCACTAAAAGATGGCATGAAATATCAGCTGGTGGTTCCCAAGTCTTTAGTTCCTCAGTTTCTCCAGTACTTCCTTGATCGTCCATTGAGTGGACATCTGGGCAGGCTAAAGACACTTCTCCGGCTGTTCTCTGGCCGTCAGTCCGTAAGGATGTGTGGACTCATGTAAAGAACTGCAGTTTGTCAGAAGTACAAACCAGAAAATTGAGCTCCAGCTGGTTTTCTGTAACCCACACCTCTGACTGAACCCTGAGCAAAACTTGGGGTGGACTTAATGGGACCTTTTCCACGCAGTAAAAAAGGAAATGTCTTCCTTTTTGTGGTGATCGACTACTTCACAAAGTGGGTGGAAATGTTTCCTGTAAGAGTCAGGAAGACACAGAAGCTCATCACTATCCTCTGGGAGGAGATATTTACTCGCTTTGGAGTTCCACAAAGCCTTGTGTCAGATCGTGGGCCCCAGTTTACCAGTCAAGAGATGTCCAGTTTTCCTCTGCATGGGGGGTAAAACACCATTTTACAACCAGCTATCATCCCTAATCTAACTTGACTGAACGGACTAACAGAACTCTCAAAACAATGATAGCCTCATTTGTTGGACAGCATCACAATCTATGGGACCAACATATTTGGGAATTCCGTTTCCATCAATGGTGCTCAACATGAAACCACAGGGAAAGCCCCTGCAGAACTAATGTTGGGACGTCAACTTCAAGGGCCATTGGGGAGGATGATAGCCAAACCACCATTACCTCAGCAAACTGTATACAAATTGTTGGAGCGACACAATGAGATGAAGGAAGAAGTCAAACGGAAAGTTGGGCTAAGTCAAACCCGACAAGCTAAATACTACAATGCCCGGAATAGGGGTGCACAGTTCCAGCTGGGAGATTTGGTCAGGGTAAGGTCTCATCCCCTTTATAAAGATCAAACTGTTTTGTAGAGCAGTTGCTGTTATGTCATTGTTAAAATTATTCTGAATTTCCACTTTTTCAAACTGATTTTGAAACTTCTATCATGCTGGTTTTAGGTGTGGTTGAAATTAGTTAATAAAAAGGGGCGTGCAGCGGCGCAACCAGAGAGGAAGACGCACACCGTCAGATCTGTGCAGCGGTAGATTTGACTTGATTGAATGTTTAAAACAAGTAACAAATCAAAGAAAAGACATAAAAACGGCAATCAAAGTTCGCCCCAGCACCGCAGATCATGCGCTTTAGAAACTGGATCGGAGCTTGCACCCAGGAAACGCCACCGACACTGACAGGCCTCTGCGTCTGCTTTTCTCTGAAGAACTACTGAATGGGAGGAGACAACCAGGTGAGAAAAAACTGTTCTTATCTATTGATTCAGTATTTTTATCATACAGACATTAGGCTGTATGTTGCGCTATTAGCTAGCTGCTAGCTAACGACTTTGCTAGCAAAGCAAGACAACTAAAAAGCTTCTTCCTTGTATCGTTAATGATGGCAGTCATTCTTCAGTATCGCTTATGCAATAGGGCCACATCGCCCATCCAAAACCTATCATCTCCATAATGGATATATGTCTTATAATTTCCTTTGCTGCATAAAGTACATTGCATTTATTCTGGCATTAGGTAAATGTATCTTGAAGGAGAATAGCACTTAAATAAAAGTCCAACAAGGATATTCATTTAGAATTAAAAATAACTCACCCTGAATTACCATGATAGATATAATGTATCTATCATGGTAATTATGATAGATATATTCATTAATGAAGGGGAAAAAACTCAATCCAGACTTTAAGTAAGTTTAAGGTCTGGTTCACAGGGTAGGAAGATAAATACAATAAGATTGTAATCAAAACTTTTGGAATTGTAATGATTTATTTTTTTAAAACAAAAAGTTTTGTTTTTAAAAAACTTATTTTAAAATTAAATAACTCATTTTTGTCTCGTGAACTTAAAAAGTTATTTGCCAAACAAACTTTTATTTGCACACATCAGAAATCTTTTGTTGCCATTTTAGGCCCCGCCCCCAACGTCATGTGAGAATCACAAGCAAAACTTTGAGTCACAAACAAAAACTTAGAATAGCAAGAAAAGATTTATGACAAGTGCAAATATGTTTGTTTTGTAAAAAAAAAAACAAAAAAAAAAAAACTTCATGAGACAAAAATGTGATTTTAATTTAAAAAAAGGTTTATAAGCAAAACTCAGTAGGCTTTTCTCATGGTGACATGCATTAACAATTCAACTTTTGATTTTGTTGTTTTTTTTCTCCATTTTCACGTTAAAGTTTGATGCAGCTCTGCTTTCCTGAATGGACCATCTTCATCTCCACTGCAAGTGTAGCAAACAGGCAGCTCTTTTTTTTAAAACAAGGGCACAATGCAACCTTTTAGTGTACTGTAATCCATATTACAGTACAGTTGTTTATATTTTTAATAGTGTAATTCTGTAAAGACAATATGTCTGGTCCAGCTCTGATTTACACATCTCGCTAAATTGTGGGTTTGAATATTGCAATACTTTCCTATAACAAAATAGACCTGCAGAAAGAAATTACTAATAAAATATCTTACATATGCATAGTTGTATGTTCTATGTAGGGTTAGGGCTAGGTTACCCTATCTCACAATTCTGTAATTTATCATTGTTTACTAAACTCTGAAAGCTGTGGCTTTGTTAATATTCTGTCATAGAAGGAGGTTAGATGTGCCCTTTTTGTTTTTTTAAGCACCTGCCCCTTTAGTGGTTTCTGCACAGCCCTGGTCTGCTGAAGCGCCTTTGCATATGCTAGGCTATTCGTATGCTAAGTAGAGTTGTTAACGACTCCCGCCAGCCCAACTTATGGGACTCCGCAATCGACAGTTTTTGACTCCCATGAGTGACAATGCGCTTCCCCGCTAGCTGTTGGTAGCTGTCGGTCACGAGCTCACGGAGTCAGTGTACAGGGTGAAAAACGCCCCTTTTCGTGTAGTTTTTCTGACCGTCATGCTCTTCCTGGTGAGTGTTTGTAGCTGTGCGCTGCTTTACCTACTACCTGATCTCTCCGAATGTCTTTTTTTATAGTAGTCAATATAGTCAATATAGTCGATATAGTCAAACTCTATCAAGTGTTTGTTTTTTAAATGCATGCAATGCGCAAACTTCCCCATTCACTCTCAGAGCATTATAGTTCCACACGACATCGCTTAGGATGCGTTGCTGCGCGTTTGCGCAGTGCGAAGGAAAGAAGGAAAGAGGAGATGAGCTGCACATGCAGGCTGTGAAGTGAGATACAGTTGATCGGTTTGGTGATCGGCAACAAGAGACAGTGATCGACAATCACCAATCATACACTTTTTCACGGAAATCGGCCGATTATGATCAGTGGCTGATCGATCGGCACACCTCTAATGGTAACCAAAAAAAATATAATATATATATAAAAATTCTAATTCAATTCAAAAGTATTTTATTAAGCTCAAAGGAAAATTTAATGTTGTAGTTCATTAATTCAGATTCTTCAAAGAGTAATTGAAGATGGTGATGACTGTTGGGAGGAAAAAACTCTTGTAGTGGTCTGTGTTACATAGGCTACTATGTAACACAGATACATTAAGCTTATGTATACGTACGCTCGTATATTGATTTAAATACATCTTTTGTATAATTACTTCAGACAAACATGCATTCGTTTGGTCAGAATAATAATTAGAATTTTCATGTATTGTACTCACTGGCAGCCATCGAGCCACACATCTCCTCCTCTCAGCCAGGCTCCATGATCCTGGTTTTTGTAGGCTATAAAATGACTGATGATTGCAGGAACTCTGGGTTTGAAGAGGTCTGCATCCTGGTGCGGGCTATACCTATGCAATGTTCCAAAGTAGCACAGTGTGATCATTTAGATTGTCATTGTAAGTCATGCTGTCTTGTCAGAATCATAACTTTTCCTGCTATGTTCCCTCCACTAGTTTCTGACTTTAAGTCCCAGTATTATTGCTGTCTTGCCTTGCCCATGATAGATATCTACTATGTTTATGACATCTGGACTTCGACCCTTGTTACAAGTTGCATCCTCTGCCTTCTACTAATAATACTGACATCTGTCTCTTTGTGTATAATTATTGCCTGTTTATTGAAGCCCAGACTGAAGAGGAGCACTAAAATGATCTTTAATAAGGACTTCCCCACCTCATGTGACCTAACGATACTTTGTGAGTGAAGGCATGCAAATAATGACCATTTTTCCCTTGGTACATTCTAGTAACCAGCCTGCTTCCTNAGATTTTTTAAGCTAAACTCAGTAGGCTTTTCTCATGGTGACATGCATCAACAATTCAATATTTGTTTTTTTCTTTTTTCTGCAGTTCCACGTTAAAGTTTGATGCAGCTCTGATTTCCTGAATGGACCATCTTCATCTCCACTGCAGGTGTAGCAAACAGGCAGCTCTTTTTTATAGATTACAGTCACTAAAAGGTTGCATTGTGCCCTTGTTTATATTTTTAATAGTGTAATTCTGTAAAGACAAAATATGTCTGGTGGTCCAGCTCTGATTTACAATTTCTTGCTAAATTGCGGGTTTGAATATTGCAATACTTTCCTATAACAAAATAGACCTGCAGAAAGAAATTATTAATAAAATATCTTACAACATATAGTTGTATGTTCTATGTGGGGTTAGGGCTAGGTTACCCTATCTCACAATTCTGTAATTTATCATTGTTTACTAAACTCTGAAAGCTGTGTGGCTTTGTTAATATTCTGTAATAGAAGGAGGTTAGATGTGCCCTTTTTGTTTTTTTAAGCACCTGCCCCTTTAGTGGTTTCTGCACGGCCCTGGTCTGCAGAAGCGCCTTTGCATATGCTAGGCTATTCGTATGCTAAGTAGAGTTGTTAACGACTCCCGCCAGCCCAACTTATGTGACTCTGCAATCGACAGTTTTTGACTCCCATGAGTGACAATGCGCTTCCCCGCTAGCTGTTGGTAGCTGTCGGTCACGAGCTCACGGAGTCAGTGTACAGGATGAAAAATGCCACTTTTCGTGTAGTTTTTCTGACCGTCATGCTCTTCCTGGTGAGTGTTGGTAGCTGTGCGCTGCTTTACCTACTATCTGATCTCTCCGAATGTCTTTTTTTCCTGCAGTGAGCCTCGATATAGTCAAACTCTATCAAGTGTTTGTTTTTTAAATGCACGCAATGCGCAAACTTCCCCATTCACTCTCAGAGCATTATAGTTCCACACGACATCGCTTAGGATTCGTTGCTGCGCATTTGCGCAGTGCGAAGGAAAGAAGGAAAGAGGAGATGAGCTGCACATGCAGGCTGTGAAGTGAGATACAGTTGATCGGTTTGGTGATCGGCAACAAGAGACAGTGATCGGCAAACACCAATCATACACTTTTTCACGGAAATCGGCCGATTATAATCAGGGGCTGATCGATCAGCACACCTCTAATGGTAACCAAAAAATATATAATATATATAAAAAAATTCTAATTCAATTCAAAAGTATTTTATTAAGCTCAAAGGAAAATTTTATGTTGTAGTTCATTAATTCAGATTCTTCAAAGAGTAATTGAAGATGGTGATGACTGTTGGGAGGAAAAAACTCTTGTAGTGGTCTGTGTTACATAGACCACTATGTGTTACATAGGCCACTATGTATTACATAGACCACTATGTGTTACATAGGCCACTATGTATTACATAGACCACTATGTGTTACATAGACCACTATGTGTTACATAGGCCACTATGTGTTACATAGACCACTATGTAACACAGATACATTAAGCTTATGTATACGTACGCTCGTATATTGATTTAAATACATCTTTTGTATAATTACTTCAGACAAACATGCATTCGTTTGGTCAGAATAATAATTAGAATTTTCATGTATTGTACTCACTGGCAGCCATCAAGCCACACATCTCCTCCTCTCAGCCAGGCTCCATGATCCTGGTTTTTGTAGGCTATAAAATGACTGATGATTGCAGGAACTCTGGGTTTGAAGAGGTCTGCATCCTGGTGCGGGCTATACCTATGCAATGTTCCAAAGTAGCACAGTGTGATCATTTAGATTGTCATTGTAATTCATGCTGTCATGTCAAAATCTTAACTTTTCCTGCTAAGTTCCCTCCACTAGTTCCTGACTTTAAGTCCCAGTATTATTGCTGTCTTGCCTTGCCCATGATAGATATCTACTATGTTTATGACATCTGGACTTCGACCCTTGTTACAAGTTGCATCCTCTGCCTTCTACTAATAATACTGACATCTGTCTCTTTGTGTATAATTATTGCCTGTTTATTGAAGCCCAGACTGAAGAGGAGCACTAAAATGATCTTTAATAAGGACTTCCCCACCTCATGTGACCTAACGATACTTTGTGAGTGAAGGCATGCAAATAATGACCATTTTTCCCTTGGTACATTCTAGTAACCAGCCTGCTTCCTTTCTTTAAAGTGCTGTAAGTACTCTCCCCATTCATTTCCTTATGCATGTGAGATTATGAGCTCGTACATGATGACGGCACACATGGGAAAGCAACGCAGCACAGAAGGTTGTCGTTATCACATCCCATTTGTTGGTTTCACCCAGAGTGGTGGAAAATCTTCGTCTTTCATGGTTGTTGATCACTCCCCGTGTATCAAGCCCATTTGCATTCCTTGCAAACAGAGCTCTTAGCTTACACAGAGAAGACATGAGCTTGGTGCTAATGCTACTGTTGGGGTCCATTGAAAACAGCAAGCTTTGTAGCTAAAATTCATAGATTAGATTTTATTTAACTTATTGTCATCTGGAGGGACTCAGAGTAGAAATGCTGCTTTTCTATGTCAAGAGAAGCCAGTTGAGGAGGCTCAAGTATCTGGTTGGGATGCCTCCTTGACAGTCCCTGGTGAGGGGTTCCAGGTACCCAGAGGAAGACCCAGGACATGCTGTAGGGGTTTATGTTTCTCAGCTGGTCTGGGAACACCTTGGATTTTCCCTGGGGAGCTGGCTCAAATGACTGAGGAGAGAGAAGTGTGGGTCTCCTTGCTTAGGCCGCTTCCCAGATAACCGGAAGACAATGGATGGATGGATTTATTGTCATCACACAGGACTTTGAGCAATATGAGATTACTAATTCAATTCTACTTAGAGCTTTTACAAACAATCACAGCAAAACCGGGTAGAAGAGGAGACATTCTACTTAGTATGTAGATGAATTGGTACTTCTAACAGCCCATCAGTCTTTTTGTCTTTGACTTTACACTTCTTTTAATATCTCCTCGATGGCAGTATGATAAACAGCTGCACTAAAGCCACCAATCACAGCCAGGGGGAGGGTTTTAGTGCTGTCAAGCACTCTCGTGTACACTTTGCTCACACCCTCTTCCTTGCTCTTTGGTACTCTACAGCTAGTTTTCTTCAATAGAGGGTGTCTTGAATGCTCTACCTAGTTAGCATAGGCACTGTTGATGGCAGATAAACAGTTTTCTTCTAGGGGTAAGTTGCTTGTATGCCATTAGTACATTGACCATATGACTGTACCAGTGCTAGGACTTTCCTCTTGGCTCTGATTAATTGTTTTTGACTGAGAGCAGTACATTTCTGCAGATGGAAATAGTAGCACTGGCATAAGTTGGAGGGCCATGTTTTTTTCATAAATGATCTGTGTCATACCATACTGTCATAGCAGAGAGACAGTATAAATAAATATGTAATGAAAAAAAAACAGGGATGGAGGGCTTGAAACCAGTCTTGACCTGTTTTTTTTTTCTGGTCTTGCATTGTTATGCCTTGGTCAACAAATTGGGTCAAGGCTTGTTTGAGACTCTTCTGTCTTTGTCAAAATTACGAAAACTTACTTTCTTTTATCTTCACCTGCAGAAGCACAACAAACTAAATGTTAAATAAAAGCAACAGTGATGAGATCGCAACTGCATCTCATCATCTAAAAAATACTCTTTTATTGCTAATGACCACAAAATCTTGTTGCATGTGAATATTTAAGCACCAGAAGGCATTTGGTGCTTTGATTTAAAAGAGTGTGTCTGTGTGTTCACATTTGGTCTAGTTTTTGTCAATCAAAAGCTAGACCAGCTACATATTTTTTTAGAACGTTGAAATATTTATCGACGTTCTACATATTTGGTCTCGCAACGTCGGGTCTTGGACTTGCAAGGTGTGATATTGGTCTTTGTCTTGGAAGAATTGGTCTTGACTCCATCCCTGTAAAAACATTTTTAAAAACTGCAGATTTAAGAACTAAATCCACTTAATGAGTTGGTAGAATTGATAGATTGTTTTGCTTGTAAGGGTAACTTTCATGGACAGAGATGTATAAGACTAAATTGTGGGAAAGCAAAGTAAACTGAAAGGCCTTTATGTGTAATTTGTTTGTATCGCTTTGTTTATGTGGATATTGAACTGATAGTTTTTTTCTTGTGAATTTGGAGATAATTGTAATCAACAGCATAGACATGTCATAGACTCTAAGTATCCCATTAAAAAATAAAAAAAAGAAATAAAAGAAAATGATGTTTAAAAATCTCACTCAGCATGTAGGTTACGTTTAACAGGGATATAATAAGTCTATTAATTTTGACTATTCATTAGTTAATCCATGGCATTGGATGTTGTAAAAACTAATACTCGTCTCTGTTGAAATTAGTGGCGTAGGTATGTACCACACTGTTGGAAGAGGTGTCATTTATTCTTTGCCAACATGTACTGAAATTATTAACAGGAAAGTGTGAACAAAAAATGTGTAGTCATTGCCATACATGTGGCCACACATGAAACTTACATAGGAAATAAATAGAAATATTTAATTATACTAAGTTACATCCACAGTTTGCTGAAAAGGAAGACTGTTAGGTGAACCTAACCTGGCTCCAATTAGAGACAGAAAGGGTCTCTTGTCCTTGTCATTAGCCTCTGTAGTCTTCACTCCATTATCAAGGATCATTCCAGCCTAAAAAAAAAAGAAAAAAAACCAAACTCAAAATATATTTTAGGTATGAAAATATGGTAAGAATAAATGATTATGATTATAGCTACAATATTTAAATTACTTTTATAAGCTCTGTGTATACCTTTTACACACAAAGCTGATAATATGCAAGTTTGTGCATATTATTACCACTTAAACTAAAGTAAAATATAGGCTTTATTCTGAAAGTATTTGAAATTATAATTTTTTTTTTCATATTTTTCTATATTCAGACTATATATTGTATATCAAGAAGTTTAAAATTAGCATTAAGTCTGAAATTAGCATTTTGTAAGTAAGTAAATATAAATATTTTGATAAGATTTTTCCATGTAGAATTGAGAAGTCGATATCATGTGCATCAGCTCCCACTGTACTGTGCATGTAGCCTGCAGAAAGAAAGCAAGAATTTATTATTCTATTTACGCTGTAAATAGAATTTGACTAATAAAATTATTTACAACTCGTAGCCAGTGCAGATCACCTCTCTTTGCCTGGTACACACAGGTTTGCAGCTTGATCGTCCCAACCCAAATATGAACCCTAGCTACAATGCTGCATATAAGCTACATAATTACTTCACACTACACGCAATCATGAATCACACTGTACCTCTTACTATCTACATATCTACATACATTTTTATATTAGCAAGTGTGAATTTTATGAATTATGTTGTCTGAGCTATCACTTTTTGAGTCAGTTTGTAGTACTCATGTGCCTTGAAAATGCCCCTTGGAGACAAAGTTATTTAAATTGAATTTAAATCTGTTGCACATTCCTCCATGGTCAGTAGTGGGTGTGGGGATCCACAGACCTGTCCTCCAGGACATGAGGATGTCACAAGGAAGATAAAAGCAATATACACCTAGTAAGCCCCCACACACTGAGCCCCAAAACTGCCCGAAGGGAGATGCAGCGACGAGACCACATGCTCTGCAATTTTGTGTCTAGATCCAGTCATGGACACAGAGGCCCAAGGTCACACCACACCTCCAACGGAGGCCTGACAAAAGCCAGATCATCTGGGCCCCAGCAAGCAGCTGCCAGGATGAGCTGGCACATACCCATGTCTAAGACACCAAGAACCACTGGGTGGTGCAGGCCCAGGGAGAAGCAACAGAGGAAGGCTGATAGAGTCCACCAAAGACCGGGCACCCAATCAACCCCACACCACAGACCTGGTGGCATCTAAGTATGCTGGCAGTACACCTTTCCCATACAGCACACCCCTATCATTGTCGGGTGACCCCCTCAGGCAGGTATGGCATCATGATCAGAAGTCATGATCCAACAACTTCAATGATCCCAGAGAACCAGAACGCTGGACCTGCACCTTAATGCCTGAAGCCCCACCCCCCACAGCCCAGACTCCAACAAGATGGTGCATTCCTCCTCTCAGTCCCATCCTCAAATGGCAAAGAGAGAACCAGGGGTGAGAAAAGACCCAACAGCTTCTTCTGCCCACTTAAATATGTTGTTGATGCATGTTGTTATACAGAGAGAATGGAGTGGATGGGGGCGTGGCTAGCACAGACATTCCCCCATATAGTATAGTGAAACTGGGGACTGGGGGCCACAGGACCATAGAGATGAA
>NW_006800493.1:194254-196104 GCF_000485575.1 Poecilia formosa | reverse complement strand
TATATATATATATATATTTTTTTTTGTCATTGTATCCCCAAGAATTTAAAACTATTTTCACCCCTGCATGCACCCCAAGGCCATGCATAACTGATGATGCTCTGAGACAACATAGGACACACAGGCTGAGTTCAACTAACCCCTTCCTGTGGAGCTATCCGTCCACCAGCAGAATTCTCCCCGCATCCCTCCTAAATCAGAGCGCACCAGCATAAAATGCCCCAAGAGCTACCAATGCATTTTTTTACTTGCTGAACAAAGTTTAATGTTCAATATCAAGGTGTTTTTTGGTGGACCTCTAACACCAGCTTGCGGTGGAGATGAGAGATTCTTCAGACTTCTTAAGATCCATGTGCTGCCAGTTCAGTGAACTGTATCACCAACTTCAGCATTTTCTGGGAATGTAAACATCTTTTTAAAATTGCTTTATCTGCTCTAGCAGCCTTTATTTGACAGCTGTTAGACAGGAAAGCAGGTTGTGAGACAGGGGGAAGACATGCGGCAAAGGACATCAGACGGAGACTTGAACCCATGATGGCCGCATTGAGGACCAAGGTCCTCATACATGGCTTACGCTTTACCTCTGCACCACTGCCATGCCCAATGCATCTTTTTACATATTTTTAAGTTTTTTGTCTTAATAAATTTGGGCTGTAGTTATTGACAAATATTTTTTTCAGACACTAGGTGCTTCTGCCATGTACAAGAGATGACAAGAAAGTAAACATCAGATAAGTTGACATTCTGCATGTTAGCTGCAGCCTGCAGCGATATGGATGGAAATCAAAGGAGAGACAACTCAAAACAAGTGTTCTAAATAATAATATTATATAATTGAGGTGGAAACTCCTCAGACTCCAAAAGAGCAAATGCCTTTTCTCCCAGACACCACCCACCTCTCTGCTACCTCCTAACTCCCCTCTCTCGGACTTCACTGATATATGACTGAGCTGTCAGGAGTGGAATCCAACTCACACCATGCCCAAATCCCACATTTCATTGTCAGGTCCTTGGCACTAAAACCACACTTAAAAATTATGGTTTGACTGAAGATGTTAAACAGCCAAAATACTTTGGACTTGATCATCAGCAAGGGTTTGAATATTTNAGAGACGGAGAGTAAAAATGTGCGAGTGGTTTAGAGTTGATCACCTGTTCAGTTATTTTACCTTTGTTTACCTTTGCTGTGGCTCATCACAGCTGCTGTAGTTTCTGAACGTTCAGTAAACGACAAACTTGGACTAATTACCTCGTTCTTTGTGAGTTTACAACAAACACCAAACACAGTAAATATGTTTCATTAAGTATTTAACAAACAAATGGCTTCTACCGCGATAATTATGTGAAATTAATTGTCTAATATAAAAAATAGTTTGGTGCTGTCGGGTTCAGAGTCTGAGAGGCTTTTCCTCTATCAAACTTTTTTTTGTCTCTTATTTAGTGGAAATATTGATGTTGAGATTTTCTCCAAAATGATAACCTATTTCAACATTTATAGCTCCACTGTTGAAAATCAGAAGCTAACATTCACAAATGACAGTGAAATAAAATCCAGTCCAACATCTGGAACCTGTTGGAGGAAAAATATCCCAACTTCAGAAGTTGAGCTTTAACCTAACAGCTCTGTGGTTCCTCCTGTCAGTATGAGAGTCATAACATGATGGGTGAGGAGGAGCCATGTTAGGAAGATGAAGCTGCAGGATCTTCAGAACAAACAGGTCATGATGCTGGGCTACTGATTATCCGTCTGTCTGGACACAGGATCAATAGAACCAGTTTAAAAGCTAAAATGAATGGTTATATGCCAGACATGGAAAACTAAATCCTGAACATCATGCCATGATGTTCAG
>NW_006800493.1:192153-193203 GCF_000485575.1 Poecilia formosa | reverse complement strand
CCTAATGCTGACACTGTGAACTAAAAAAGGTTCTTGGATTTAGCATTCATATATAATATTATGACCATAACTTATTAGTTACTCTTATTATAATCTTAATGTAAGTTATTAGAGACGTTTTTCTGAAAAGAAACCAAGAACAATCCATTTTTCTAATTATTTGATACCAAAGTTACAGTTGTTTATTCTTACAAGTACAACAAGATTAATATAAGTATTTTGCTTTCGGTTTTAACCAATTACTCAAAATGTTTAGACTTCATTCTTTAAAACTTCTACGTTTGAAATAAGGAATAATTTAAACTATTTTTATAAATCTGCAAGCTGGAAACTTACTTACTCTTTTTTCAGGAAGCCTGCTGTTCCTGTTTCATGACACTCTTTCTGCCTGACTATGATTTCTTATGATTACATAGAAAAAGAAATGGAATTAAAGCAAAATTTTCATGAGACAACACACACAAAAATGCTAAAGAATCTTTTATTGTCTCAACCAAACATCTCAGTTTTCCTGGTTGTTTAAATTTAGGGCAGTAGAATAAGTCATTTTGCTTCAAATTGTTATTAATTAACTATAAACTGGTTGTGCTTCGGTGGAAGGAACATTCATCATTGCAATAAGCATACTACCTCGGTTTTAATCAAAGCTCCATCGCAGTGTTTTTTAAAGCGAAATTTGCTTCTGAGCACAACAGCCTGATTCTCCTCACTCATGTTTTCACTTTACTAACAATCCAGTTTCAGAGCTGTGGCAGAATTGAAAATTATAATATAATTTTCAACTTTTTAGCTAATATTGGCTTTTGCATGGGGTTTTTAACTCAGCATAAATTATGTTACTGTAGGTGTCTGGTGCTTCTGCCCATTTCTTACATTTCTGCAAGTCCTCTTCAGTTGCCTTCAAACACATTTTCACTTTTCAACAAAAGCATTCAGCAAACAGCATTCACACTGCATTTTCACAGGAAATGCAAATTTTCCGGTTTGAATTGAATTGAAGTTTTAACATCACTGTTCCCCACAATAGTCTATCCTTCTGGCTTACCCTGT
>NW_006800493.1:189763-192097 GCF_000485575.1 Poecilia formosa | reverse complement strand
CATCGGTAGCTGTATTGATATTAGCTAGTCATCTTTTAGCTAACATTACCTGCATCCAGCAGCTTTACTCAACAGTCGGTTAGTTTGGAGGAAAAACTGTGAAAAGTTCTTTGCGTTTTGCTGGTTTGCTGCCGTGATTCTAACACAAACCTACGTAGCTCCGCCCAGCAGCAGCAGGTCTCCTTCACAGGTGTAAACCCAGCGCCGTAGAGCTCATGTTGCGTTTAAAGGCGGCTCGGAAAAACAGGTTATGAGATGTTAACAACGGATTAAACAGTTTTAACTGCTGATAAAAGTAACAGAGGACACAGATATGGGAAGTGTGGAAGCCTCTACTGTATCAAATTGACAGAGGAATAACAGAGAGTTGGCCATTCTAAGGTAAAAACCCAGCGCATACAGAGTTCATGGGGTTTTTTTTTTCGTCCAGACGGCTTCCTGCTCCCCCCACTGCAATGGCACGGTGCCCCCACAAGGGGGCGCGCCCCACAGTTTGGGAACCTCTGGCATACAGATTGTTTAAGCATTTTACATCCAGTAGATCAGTGGTCCCCAACTTTTTTTTTAATCACGGAGGACCGGTTAAGACTTGGCAATTTTTCTGTGGCCCGGGTTCATTTTTTTTATTTTTTGGCCCCGAATTTCCCCTTATGACAATCTTAGAATGTCGCTCGTGATAATCATAACAGATCATCCTGCCGTGTGTGGCATGCTAAGACTGAGCGTATGACATTCTGACAGCGTATGCTGATCTGACAGAACACCGCTAAAATCGGTCATATTCTCGCAGCGTGTGGGTTTTTCCCTGACTGGGAGCGAGAACGCAGCCTGTTGAATGTGACAGGTAGCCAGTCAGAAAGCGCGGTGATGTAGCTCATATTATTATGGATAATTATATGTTTCAGGAAAACATCTCCAGTGAAGCACTATTTAAACCCACAACTAGTCTTAAAAGCAACAAATCAAAAAACTACAATTAAAATGAACATCAATTATTTGCACTTCTGTTTAATCCAAATTAAGTCAGCAGCTCCATAAGGCCCCCAGGGCTTCAGGGGCCCATAAATGCTAATATTTAAACACAGACCACAGATATATAAATGTAACATTTATTTATTCAGATTATCAATGCTGCTGAATTTGATTTAATGGTTTCAGCATACATAAATTAAAACAAATTGTTGGCAAGTTTACTTTGTAAAACTTCAAAGAACAGTATTCATAGTTAGATTGTTTTGTTACCTCAGCAACAATCTGA
Source organism: Poecilia formosa (assembly GCF_000485575.1). NCBI lineage: Eukaryota > Metazoa > Chordata > Actinopteri > Cyprinodontiformes > Poeciliidae > Poecilia > Poecilia formosa. The sequence goes on along the minus strand of NW_006800493.1, from coordinate 190,839 downwards.
TGCAGTGAGTTTAATCTTTGAGATTGAGCTCTGTTTGTTCACAAATACAAATGAGTAAATTGCAAAACCTATTGCTTATTAGGTTGGCTGGTAACATTTTATTTGATGGGTTGTGGATAAGACTGGCATGACACTGTCATAAACATGATATAACACATGTCATGAACATGAGTAAATCTCCATGAATATTTGTGACTATTGTCATAAAGCGTCATTCGGTAAATCATGACACTTTTAATACAAAGTTGACATTATTCAAAATGTCTTTATGACAACTTGACATTCACCAAGAAATCATGATCTGTCATAAATTTGTTATAAAAGTATTACCGATTAAACTTTAGCTTTAATAACATAAAGCTACATAATTTTTTAAAGTTTAATCAGTAATACTTTTATAACAAATTTATGACAGATCATGATTTCTTGGTTAATGTGAAGTTGCCATAACAAAGACATTTCGAAAAACGTCAACTTTGTATTAAGTGTCATGATTTACCGAATGACACTTTATGACAACAGTCATAAATATTCATGGAGATTTATTCATGTTCATGACAGGTGTTATATCATGTTTATGACGGTGTCATGACAGTCTTATTCACACTCTGTCAAATAAAGTGTTACCGAATTTTGTTTGTTCCAGACCTGCAAATCTGATTTTCTCAAAATCGCCTTCTTTTGAGAACACCTAAATGAGGCATCATCACTTTTTCATCATCACAGCTCAAAAACAGAAAAATGTACATGGATTAATCTTGACATGATTCTTCATTAATCCTTCCTGAGTATGCTAATAGCCCTTATAGTTTCCGAGATAGAGGGCACAGTTTGGGACAAAGTTAAGACAATTTTCTTTGTTTTTCAAATTTACCACCATGTTTGACACAATTTTGTGCCTTTAATATTATATTTTGAAAACACAAAATATAAAAATAGTGGGTAAGTAAAACCCATAGCTTTTACGGTTTCTGAGATACTGAGAGTTGTATGGAGACATGTCTTTCCTCTTAAAGCTCTGCAGTAAGCTGGTCGCCCTGTCTCCTCCTCATACAGATGAACATGGGCTGACATTC
>NW_006800493.1:187154-189741 GCF_000485575.1 Poecilia formosa | reverse complement strand
CACACACACACACACACACACACACACACACACACACACACACACACACACACACACGTGCCACTCTATTTACCACCCTTCTTGTGAGGACCGTGGCTCTTTTACAGCTATATGCCTCCTTTTAAGGGAGCAATGGCAGTTATTTCACCCTATGTTGCTTCCACTGGTAATGCTACTTTTACGTGTATTTCTACTACTGCTGTTCCATCACCAGGACAACAAGACCAGCTCTGTCCTGTGGCAGAATTGAAAATTATAGTATAATTTTCAACTTTTTAGCTAATATTGGCTTTTGCATGGGGTTTTTAACTCAGCATAAATTATGTTACTGTAGGTCAAAACACAAGTGCTAGCCTAGATGTGATTACGAGTATTTATGCTACTTTTAGCCTGTATTCAATTTTTACCTTATAAACTGCTGTGACCCCTACAGTTTAGCTTTGTAAGCACCGTTCTACACCAATTTCCAATACTCTTGTTAGGTTCTGTGTTTTGAGTTTGAGTTTCTTCCTGTCTAGTCCTGTTTTCCCCTGAGTCTCTGTGCTGTCTTGATTGATCCCAGCTGTGTCTCGTTCCTGTGATTACCCTCCCAGTGTATTTAGTCCCAGCTGTTGTCTGTGTTCCTCGTCAATTGTTCGTGGTTTGCACCATTGGTTGTACGTCTGTCTCCTGTTGCTGCTCATGCTGGTTCCTCGTTGTCTTCCCAGCTACTTGTGTTTTTGGATTCTGTCTTGTGGATTATTATCATTAAACATTATTTCTACATGACATCTTGGGCCTGCCGGCGTTCTATCTCACCACTCGCCTAACCAAATCATGACAACTCTCTGTGTGGGATTTTTGCTTTTTTCAAAAGTTTTTACTTCTCTACAACAATTTTCTACTGTAATATCCCATTTAGGCCTTTTACAGGTTTATGGTTTGTCTGGTGCTTCTGCCCATTTCTTATATTTCTGCAAGTCCTCTTCAGTTGCCTTCAAACACATTTTCACTTTTCACCAAAAGCATTCAGCAAACAGCATTCACACTGTATTTTCACAGGAAATGCAAATTTTCCGGTTTGAATTGAATTGAAGTTTTAACATCACTGTTCCCCACAATAGTCTATCCTTCAGGCTTACCCTGTAGTTGGAGTGGGCTCTGTTGTTGGTAAACTGTCCCATGGGTGTGTGTTCAGTGTGTCCAGGAGAGTAAAGACCCTCTGAAGCACCAGTGGGTACATGATGGAAAATAAACCAGAAACCTGTTTCCTAAGGTTGCAAATTTAGAAAGGAAAAAAAAAATGCTGTTAAGGTTATTCTATATTTAACAGAAATCACAATCAACAGCACAGACAACTTGTTTCTGTGAGGTATACATAACAGGGTTTCCCCCAGTGTATTATAAGCCTGGCGGCCCGCCATGCTTTACTAGCCCCCCCCCTCGAGGCTAAGCGTTGCTTGTTTAAGTTTTTAGGAAAATAATTATTTAAAAAGAAAAAAATATATATTTTTTTTTAAGCCGGTGTTCTGTTTATCTGCTACCCGTAAATCCATCCTACCTTGTGGTAATGCACATGCGCATATCGATGCTACGTCACATTCTGCTTACTCAGCAGATTTCTTATAAATATGTCCTACCTGTGGAAGTTTTGTTTCATGTGTTTTATTTCATCGCAGATTTCAGTAAGTTTTATTTAATTTATTTTATACTTGGCTTTCATTAAGCTGCTGTATCACTTCATGTTTTTAGTTTACATGATAGGCAGCTTGCAAATATATTTATAAATGGCTTTAAGTTTGCCGTCTGCAATGTCGTTAAACAAGTTATTGTCGGTTAATCAGGACAAAATACGTTGTTTTGTGGGCTCCTATACTTGAAAATATTTTATTTTAATAACACTCTTTATTACTAAACCTTGCTAAATAGATGTTGGTAGCGATACTATGTGAGACTGAAGCTGTGTAATGGCGGTGTAATATTGGTGTACACCGTGTTCCAATATCACAAAATATCACTTATTAAGCAAGTGATATTTTCTCAGATTTTCTTAAATAGTCAATGCAAATGATGGTCAGTATAATTTTCAAGTCATTAACTATTACAGTATAAATGAAATTTTACTGAAAGCTCCCAATGAGAACAGTATTTTTTTCAAAACTAAAAAACTCAAAATGCACTGTTCCAAATTATTATGCACAGCAGATTTTCTAAACATTTTATGGATTATAAAGAACTGCAAACGGTCATTCTTTAAATGTGCAGCATTATGTGGTCACAGGTACTAAAATCAAAATCTATTTCAATCAAAAACATCTTAACAGACAGTTACATGTTAACATAGGACCCCTTCTGTCATATCACCTGCACAATTCTTGCATCCATTGAACTGGTGAGTTTGTGGATAGTTTCTGCTTTAATTTCTTTGCAGGATGTCAGAATACCTTCCCAGAGCTGCTGTTTTGATATGAACTGCATCCCACCCTCAGATGTTCTGCTTGAGGAAACTCCAAAGGTTCTCAATAGGTCAGAGGTCAGAGGAGGATGGTGACCAGACCATGAGTTTCTCCCCTTTTACACCCATAACAGCCAATAACACAGAGGTATT
>NW_006800493.1:182223-183435 GCF_000485575.1 Poecilia formosa | reverse complement strand
TTAAAAATATTTTTAACAGGTAGGATATTCTAATAAAAGGATTAGTCAATCAATCAATCAAATTTTATTTGTATAGCACATTTCAGCAGCAGGGCATTTCAAGGTGCTTTACATAATTAAAGAAAAAAAATAAGAACAGCATGTGACATTGAATAAACAGTAAGACAGAGAAAGAGATAAAAAGATAAAACATACTTTTGTTACAGAATTTAAGCGTCTGTCGTTGCCGGACTCCGCCGTCCGTTTAACACGGGTATCAGGGTTTCCCCCAGAAAAAGTGCTAAGCCCGGTGGTGGGGGCGTTGAGGCGGTCTACCGTGTTTTTGTATTAAAAGATGTTAAGTTGACAGGAAATGTAAAAGTGTTACTGTATAATTATATGTTACGAGAAAAGATCTCCAGTGAAATGCTATTTAAACCCACAACTAGTATTAAAACAACAAATTTGCACTTCTGTTTTATCCAAATTAAGTCAGCGGCTCCATCAGGCCCCCAAGGGTTTCAGGGGCCCCATAAATGCTAATATTTTAAAACAGACCACCGATACATAAATGTAACACTTTTTTATTGAGATGATCAATGCTGTTAAATTTTATTCAATTGTTTAGGCATACATAAATTAAATGTTTTTAATTTGTTTAACATTTAAATACAAGATTTTAAGGAGCTGGCAAGTTTACTTTGTAAAATTTCAAAGAACAATATTCATAGTTAGATTGTTTTGTTACCATAGCAACAATCTGATGCTGTGAGTTTAATCTTTAAATTTACAAATACAAATTAGTAAACTGCGATTATAACTTATTGGTTTTTAGGCTGGCCAGTTAAACTACTCCCTTCTCCCATATTTCACTAAATCTAACACAGAAGCTGTTAGAGGTGCTGATATTTTTAGGAACAAAAGGGGCCCCTAATGTGGCTTTAGTAGCTCTTCCATTTCGTGTCTGTTGAGTTTTTAATAAGCGTCACAGAAACTATTCTGGTTGGTCGAGTTTATGGGACGAGGACAACGCATTTGATATGGTTTGATGCATCGTGTAACCGGAAAAATAATACTACTGCTAATAAAATAATATAAAATCAGCGTGATGCGTGACTCCGAGGAGAGTGCGAAAGCTCCTCACCAGGCTGAACCTGCATGATGAGGTTAGCGCTGCTCGTTATCCACAAACTCTCCGGCCAACCGGGACCACGGACATAAACTTTACAGGGA
>NW_006800493.1:163716-182213 GCF_000485575.1 Poecilia formosa | reverse complement strand
CTAGGGGGAAAAAAAAAAAAAAGATTTTTTTATTTTTTTCCCCCTAGAAACGTAAACAAGCAATGCTTAGCCTGGCGGTGGGGCTAGTAAGGCATGGCGGGCCGCCAGGCTTATAATACACTGGAGGAAACCCTGGGTATTATCCAGGCCCTGTCGCCTGACAGGACGGAATTTACAGATTTTTTGTCAAAACGCCATTTGACAAGGATTCTTAAACCTCAGAGTTTTAGTTAAAACGCCATTTAAAAGAAATTAATAAATAGATAAAAATGTTTTAAAAAGATAAAAACATCAAAAACATCGAAGAGATCAAAACCCACACTCTAATCCTAATTTAGCCATAAGGAACTCTAAACAGCTGGGTTTTAAGTTGAGATTTAAAGGCTCCCAGTGTTTCAACTGTTTTAGTGCATACATCTATAGCTTTTTATTTTAAATGGGTAGGATATTCAGATGAAGGAACTGATCTTGTGGTTTCGTCGTGTATATAAATTGTTCCAGTGCTAAGCTAAGCTTAACTCCAAGCTTCCAATTCAGTTCCGTCATTCAAATAATGTCATCCAATGTATTTAATATTAACACAACCCGCTAGTTTTTGGTTTTTAAACATGAAGGTACCAGTTTGAACGTGTAGCACTGACAGATAGACTTAGCTATCTATCCATGCTACGGTAGGAAAATCTGACGAGGTAGCACTGATAGTCAGAACACCGGATTACAAGCGTCTCTGTTGCTCTGAGCATTTCACTAGAGGAGCAGATTTATTCCTAAAAGGTAGGTTTATGGCACCGGCAGCGCACTGACCAATAACAGTTGGCGCCTCTGCGCTTTGCCTCGCGCGCTGCCGCTGCTTTACCTCAGCGGGATCGCGTGCGCCTCCTTTCACTCAAACTGGACACAGGTTGACCTGTATGGATATTTATATCAACTTACTGAGGAATTATGTTTCTTTGGTGAACTCATGGTAAGAGTTCAAACCCAGCGTTAGCTCTGGTTGTGCAGCTCTATGTGAACCACAGGAATAACTTGTAGTCACGCTTTCAGACGTACGTTCAGGTAACAGTGAGAATGATTTATCTTTGTGAACAAACAATTATATGAGGCCTTTACATCTCAACATGCTGCCCAGCGTGGCTCTGTCTTCCCTGTAAAGTTTATATCTGTGTTCCTGATTGGTCGGAGCGTTAGTAGTTAACCAACCAGCGCTAACCTCATCATGCAGATTCAGCCCGGTGAGGAGCTTTCGCGCCGCCACATAGTCACTTACCAAGCTGGTTTCATATTATTTTATTATTATTATTAATATTATTTTTCCGGTTACAGTAAGCAGCAAACCATACCAAATGCATTGTCCACTTAGAGTTAATGCGCGCAGAGATCTGAAATTCTCATCCCATAAACTCCAGCAACCAGAACAGTTTCTGTGGCTCTTAATAAAAACTCAACAGACATGAAATGGAAGAGCTACTAAAGCCACATTAGCAGCATTGAATTAAATCTCCCGTTTGTTGTCCATCTCTGTGCAGTACAATGGATTTAACTCACCATGCAGGGCCGGTCCAAGGCTGCATGAGGCCTGGAGCAGAATTTGACTTAGGGGCCCCTTTTCATGCTAAGACCATTAGCACCTCTAACAGCTTCTGTGTTGGATTTAATCTGGGAGAGGGGGACTAGTTTAATTGGCCAACCTAAAATGCAGTTATAATTGCAGTTTACTAATTTGTATTTGTGAACAAAGGTCAAACTAAATCATTAAATTCATAGCATCAGGTTGTTGCTATGGTAACAAAACAAATGAATATTGTTCTTTGAAGATTTTCAAAGTAAACTTGTCAGGTCCTTTAAATCTTACATCTAAATGTTAAACAATTTAAAGTCTTTTAATTTATGTATCCTGAAACCAATAAAACAAATTTAGGGTAACCCTAACCCTACTTTCAATAAATAAATGTTACATTTATGTATCTGTGGTCTGTGTTAAAATATTAGCATTTATGGGCCCCTGAAGCTCTGGGGGCCTTGTGGAGCTGCTGACTTCATTTGAATTAAGCAGAAGTGCAAATAATATTAATTTTAAAATTATTTTTTGATTTGTTGTTTTTAAGACTAGTTATGGGTTTAAATAGCGTTTCACTGGCGATGTTTTCCCATAACATATAATTACTCAGTAATATTTTAACATTTCCTGTCTACTTAACATCTTTTAATACAAAATCACGGTGGACCGCCTTGGCGCCCTGACCACCGGGCTTAACAAGTTTTCTGGGGAAAACCCTGCATAAGTTAAAATTTTACATTTAAGGAGACAGGTATGTAGCTAAGAGATAGGGGATGGGGTTGATGGGCTTGGACTTACCTCGGAGCCTGCAGCAGCACAATTGATGAGGTTATTATTGGGGTTGGCAATCCAGAAAGTTGAAGATGCACTATTGAAAGGGAAGATATAGGAAAAATATATTTATAGTGAAATAGAACTAAATGAAAGAAAGAAAATGCTACCATTCAATACCATTCTAGCCATTCATGAGGGAAGGCATGAGACTGTTCACGATAGCAATTGGGTGGCAGTGCTGCAGGTTCTATAGTCGGCACAAGGCCAGAGTGGTGCTGAGCTACGAGGACTGTACAAGGTTGCTTGCAGCTTTAATTTCAAATTACAACCAAAAATGTTTTTTTCCATTTGTTGTGTGTTCCATATAAAGGAGTTGGTCACCAACGTTCCTCAACCATTTGAATTATTAAGTGGGTTTGAGGATGAGAATGTGTCTGTCGTTGTGTCCTTGGGCAAGACACTTCACCTTGCCTGCTGGTGGCGCTGTTGCATGGCAGCCTCACTTCTGTTCATTCAAACTCAGTGTATGAATTTGAATGGGTGAGTCACTGTAGTGTGGTTTGGGGTCCTCTGGATTTATTAAGGTGCAAAGCCATTTACCATTTAGTGCAGCTGATTCAGCCCATTGTTAATCACCCATTGATTGAAATCAGCTGGGCTAAAGCAAGAAAACATCTAAAACATAAAACACTTAAAGATGACACACCCTGACAAGCCCTCTTAATCAGCACTGATTAAAGGGAGCTCCTCAAGAGCCCCAAACCTCTTTTGCAGGCAACAACCAGCTGTTGCAGCCGGAAGTCAGAAGGACCAAGGGAGAAAGGGTATCAACCGGATGGTTGAATCCCTTCCAGTTGACCTCCTGAGGATTCAGGAGGTCAACTGGAAGGGATTTCCACCAGAGTGTAGCTTTGATCCTATCACTCAAAGATAGCCTTGAGCAACTGCCTCTTCACAACTGGCTTCTGGTTTCCAGACTTCGCAGCTGGCTCCAGGGCAAAAGAGTAACCCTCCTGACCCACTGGATCTTCAAGTATCAGGATTCCAATGGCCGAAAGACCGACCAACAGATCCTGTTTGTGGCTTTTACCAGCTGAAAAACTGGCCTTCAGATCCTCTATGGGTTCCAGAGGCCAAAAAGGCTGATCTTCAGACTGTCTTCATGGATCCCTCTGGCCTCACGGCTGACATCCAGACTTCAGGGTTCAGCTTCACCGACACCCTGCAAGGTTTCTGTTCTACTGGTGTCCTCCAAAATTCCTGTTCCTTTGTCACCGTCGCGCTCCAGACTTTCTGCTCCTTCATCACCTTACAAGTTTCCGGCTCCTTTGTCGTCGGACATCAGAATTTTGTTTGCACTATGAACTAATTAAGAACTCAAGATTTTTTTCTTTTGGAGACTCCTTCCTAGGTCCCCTCCTCACACCCTGGTTGGGTTGTTTTTGTTTGTTGTTTATAGTTATTTCTTGTTTCTCTAGTTTTATTATCTTTCTTTAGTCTAGTTATTCTTAAGTGTTAGACGCATTTCCTGTTCCTCTGTGTACTTTCGCTCACTCCTCAGTCTGCCTCCTGCTTCCTCCACTCACACCTGGAACCCGTTAGCTAATCAACTCAGTTTCTTTGTCAGAGTATTCAATCTCCCAGTACTTAAGCACTACATTCCTAGTTCCTCCTTATCAGTTCCTCACATCTAATCCCGTTACTTCCTCGCTCTACCCTGTGTTCTCAAGTCTCTTTGCTGGTTTTTTCCCTTGGATTTTATGGTTTGTATTTTGTCCTTGCTCCCTGTGGTATTTTATGAATTTTTGTCATTTTTTCATTAAACATTTAGCATGATCCATGCTCTCCGCTCTAGTCTGTATTTTGGTTCACTCTATAACTCTCACATAATGTCAATAATGAGAATTGTCAATATGTGAGGTTGAATTTGAAGTGCATAATGTTGATCCATGCACAGAAAAGCTCTTAATTTTGCACATGCTGAAAGTGTAAGCACCACAAATTCCAAAGAGTATTAATACATGATGAAGGCAAGAGTATCAACTAAAATGTGGCATCTACTATCTCCTTCTCTTCTACCTGCTATGTGTGAAGCGTAATAAGCAATTAGAATGTAATTTTAGGTGAGTACTGTGAACATTATGTGATTGTAAATATGGTCACATAAGCAGTTATTCTAAATGTAATTTAGTTTTATTTTCAAGTGCAGTTGCAGCTAAAAGATATATATATATATATTTGCTTATCTATATTGTATAGTTACATTTCATACTTTGTGCAAATGGATCTGTCATACAGGTTTGCCTACAAAGTACATTCATTACAGTAATCGGTCCTATTGACTGACAGCACTCAATAGTTTGATTATTTTTAGAAACATCTGAAAACGTCCTTACCACTACTAAAGTGATCAGAGCAAATGTATGCCATGTTAGATGGCTTCAGATCAGTGATGTGGAGTCAGGGGAGGCATAATGTCAAAATGATATATAATGGTAAGATAATTCATATTGGCATTTTCACCCGGTGGTTTGTACTACAAAGTATTTATTTTTCATTTATTAATGTAATCAAAAATTAGATTAATAATTTTTGATTATTGTTTCTTCAAAATTATTGAATTTTCTCATTTTCCCATTCAAATGTTTGGAAGAGCAGCCGGTGAGGCAGCAGCAAGCTGAGCTTCACCTTGGATTGCGCAACCTCTCGCTAACCGCTCTGGCTGCCATTCGATGAGAGCATGTTCCTCCTCTGTCTGTCTCAGCAATAAAATGGTTAAAAAATATTTAAGATATTAACTGATTCTCCATAATTTAGCTTATGTATATAATATACAGTGTTTTTTTGTCACCGGCTGTGTGTGTAAGTGTTTTGTCTGCTGAGGAGTGATCATAAACGGCAGAGAACAGATTCAAGGTAAGGAAGGGAGTTTTATTGCCTCATGGCAGGGGGCGCCATTGATCCCAGACAATGGTCTTGTGACTTCACATCTGCAGAGTAAGTGAAAGCGAGCAAGCCATACAGTAAATAAGTCAAGTGCAGCGATATATTTATTGTTTTCTCTTCTCTTTCGACGTCAACATGTATTACTACATTTGTACACTACTGAATGGAAAAATACTACTTTGTTTGAAAAGATTCTCTTCCTGAATTTGAACTGTGGCTCGGATAGAGCTGTGTGAAAGAGTTTACTTGTGTGCCAACAAGTGGTCCGCATGTCGAGTGAAAGCACAGTCACGAGGTGGAAGGAGTGGAAAGCCGCTAAAGATGCTAGCGATGACTCCTCCTCAAGTAGTACACTGCAAAAACTCAGATTACTAAACTTCAAAATCAATGAGTTTAAAACAACATTTGAGAAGCAGCTGAACTCTAAAACCAACAGCCTTTGTGATTCTCTGCAAAAGTTGGTTAATGAGAGTAAGGAGTGTTCAGTCAGACAGTAAAACAACTCTAGGTGAACATGGATATGGAGATAAGTCTAGTGATAAAAAGAGTTGAACAAATGGAGACTGAAATGGAACGGGCTTGCGAGAAGACTACTTGATTTGATCCTGACGTGTCAATGATTATTTTTGGAGTACTGTATTTTCCGGACTATAAGGCGCACCGGATTATAAGGTGGACTCTCAATTATGGCGTCCATTTCTGTATTTAACCCATACATAAGGCACACTGGATTATAAGACGCATGCTAAAACATACGTTCAACAAAAAAAAAGGTAACGGAAACAAAACAGTAAGTTTAGTTGAACTTTATTCGACTATGTAACAATACACTCATGTTATTTTTTTATTCTTCTTCCACAAATCCATCAAAGTCCTCGTCTTCTGTATCTGAATTGATCAGCTGGGCAATTTCGCCATCAAACATGCCAGGTTCCCTCTCATCATTGTCGGAGTCAGTCTTGTTGCCAGGTGGCTGTTCAGCAATGATGCGGCTTTTGCTAAAGCTCGGACAACAGTTAAGGCAGATACATTAGCCCAGGGATCCACCATCCATTCGCACATGGTGGCATAACTCGCCCGGCGCCGCCTCTCCATCTTAGTAAACGTGTGTTCAGTCTGTCGTCCATCGCTCCCACTCCGCTCGCAACTTCTTTTTGAACGCCCTGTTTACACCAATGTCCAGTGGTTGCAGTTCTTTTGTTAATCCTCCCGGAATGATGGCAAACTCCGAATTAGTTTGCTTCACTTCCTTTTTCACAGTAGCAGTGAGATGGGCGCGCATGGAGTCGCAGATGAACAGGGACGGTGATACGTGGAAAAACCTATCTGGTTTTTACCAGAGGCGTATACTGAACTCGGAAAACAATTCTCCGATTGGTTTATCGCTGCTGGCATACGTACTGTACATTTTAAGTCTCTGTGTCAGGGACAGATTTTGGAATTCAGTGCACACTTAAGGCACACCGGATTATAAGGCGCACTGCTGATTTTTGAGAAAATTTAAGGCTTTTGGGTGTGCCTTGTAGTCCGGAAAATATGGTACTTTACTGAAGGAGAAGATGTTTCGGCCTTGGTGAACAAGCTCCTTGTCGAGGGACTACAGTGGGAGTCGCCACAAACCGGTGGCAGTGTCATTACGGTGGAGAGGACGAAGGACAGGGCAGGACGTCCCAGCGTGACCAAGGTGGAACTTGAATCTATTCAGAAGACAATTAGCTTGCTACAGAAGAAACAGTTGCTTAGAGGGAATGTTAAATATAAATATGTTTACATTCATTCAGCTAAGATGCACACTAAATGGCTTATCAGACTATACTTTAAAACATTACTGGATCAGCTACCCTCTGGCAGTCAGTTCTACATTTCCAGAAATGGCAGAGTTAGAAAGTGACAAAATGACAGAGGACAGTCTGGAATGGATGAGATCCGAAAAAGAGCTGGCAATGGAGTTGATGGTCCAACTGATGCAGTGGGTAACAACATGGAATCATCATGGTCAGCTGAGGTTTGAAGTTCCCCAGCCCAGCCTGCAAGTTATGTTCAATATACTCTTGTACACTGGAATATAAATGGATGGACTGAAATTAACTCAGAACTTACAGTTAATACTGAGGAATTTTAATCAGACTTTATTTCACTTAATGAGACTCGTCTATCTGGACAAAACACAATTACATTTTCACAATTAATTTTGATTGTTACACTTGGTTTGGACAAAATAAAAAGATGCATATTAGAGCCAAGAGGGCTCGGATTCTTGCATTCAGTTAAAGCATGTAAAGACAAAAATATTCTTTAGCTTTGATTTCATGTTATCTTCCTCCAAAAGGATCTAACTGGTTTTATCTACATAGATTATATAATGATCTGGTTAAAATCTACAATCTGGTTGAAATGGATGCCACCTATGTTAGTGGGGATTTTAATAGTCAAATTGGAAGCTTAGAAGATTGTATTAATGAAATTAATGTGGATATTCCTGTTAGAACATATTTAAATGAGACTGTAAAACAATTGCTGCATGGTAAATGATCGAATAGCTGGGAATAATAATTTCACTCCAGTATCTGTAAAAGGAAGAGCGGTTGTGGATTATATTATCATAACTCACAACTGTTTATGCACCTCTGTTAATTTAGATATTAAAAGAGGTGCATAAAACCTCTGTCAATAGAGAGCGGTGGTAAAAAAACGGCTTGATTTACTGGATAATTTTTGTAAAATACCTGACCACTCTTTATTAGCTCTTACTTTAAAGGGACAAGGAAACAGTCCCACACCTGGTGAGGGACAGCCTAACTTAAATTCAAAAGGTTACTTAAGAACAGTGGTTCCCAAACTTTTTCTGGACCGCCCCCCATGGATTACAAATAGGGAGAGTTAGACTCTGGCTTTCTGGTTGAACGATGTGTGTGAGCTGGGGGAGGAGGGGAGTGCGGACTTCCTGTTATACGATGTGTGTCCGGAGGGGGTGGAGGGGCGGGGGATCTCGGGAGATTCTTAGAGACTCCCTGTTATACTCGTTCAAAGATTTTTTCCCCTTTATTCCATACTGCTTCACGCGCCCCCTCTGCAATGGCATGGCGCCCCCCTAGGGGGCATGGCCCACAGTTTGGGAACCTCTGCTCTAGAAAAATTTTTTATCATGCCCTTTTTCAAATGTCTCATTGCAATTTGTGGCTGGTACATTTGTAGACCAGATTAAGCATGTCAATTGTCAAAGTTCGCTGAATGTATGGTATGCAGATTTTTGTAATTATGTCTATAGGGTTAGGGTTAGGGTAGGGCAGTGGTCCCCAAAGTCGGTCCTGGAGGGCCAGCATCCTGCATGTTTTAGTTCTCTCCCTGGTTACCACCTTTTCAGCATATCAGTGTTTTTCTTAGGTCTCTAATGAGCCATCATTTGATCCAGGTGAGCTAAGCCAGGGAGAGAACTAAAACATGCAGGATGCCAGCCCTCCAGGACTGACTTTGGGGATCACTGGGGTAGGGTATTAGTGGTAATAAGAGACAAGACAAAATAAATAGATTTTACTGGAATGACGAATTGAAAGTGTTATGGAATGACATACTAGCTGAGAAAAGATTTTTGAGATGTTTTGATAGGGACTTGAAACATTTGCTAAAAACTGAATTTGAAGACAAATGAAGTAAGTTTGATAAAAGACTTAGAACTTCTAAGAGAAAATATCAAAAAGGTCAGGCACGATTGAGTTTAACCAAACTCATAACCCTCAGGCATTTTGGAACTTGATCAAACAATTAGGCCCCTGAAAAACTAAAACCATCCCCTTAGACGTGATTCAGGAGGATGACTCTGTATGTCTTGATATTAACAAAGTTTTGCACAGGTGGCAAGCTGACTTTGGAGGTTTATTTTCTGGCAGTTTTATCTCTTCTGAATGGGATTATTCCTATTTAGAAAGGACAAAATCTATTAAGAATCAAATTGAAAATTTTATGCCAATGAGTTCCTCAAATCTTCAATTTAACTCTTATATGTCAGAAATGAAATCGATAAGACCGATAAGACCATTGATATGTTAAAATTTGGGAAGGCTATGGATTATGATAATTTGTCAAATGAAGTTTTAAAACAACCTGGTTTATTTCAGATTTTATTAAATCTTTTTTTCATATGTTTTGAACAGGGTTTGGTCCCATCTGATTGGCAAAAATGTATAATTAAACCAATCTCAAAGTCTGAAACTGCTGATCCTCATGTATCTATGAAGTGCAGGGGCATTAGTTAGCTGTTTTTCTAAACTTTACTCTAGTGTTCTAAATGAAAGGTTAATTAAGTACTTAGAATCTTGTAATTTATTAACAGAGGAACTGAATGGGTTTAGACAGAAAAGAGCCCGTATAGATGATAGATATTCTTTAACCACAATAGTTAATGCAAGGAAATAAGAAAGAAAGTCTACTTTTGCGTGCTTTATAGATTTCTAAAATGCTTTTGATTATGTCAACCAAGAATTGTTATGTTTTTCAGTTATTAAAAGTAGGAATTGATGGAAAATTTTATAATTCCACAAAAGCTGTTTATCATAATTCAGAATCTTGTGTTCAGGTAAACGATTACAGAACAGGGTGGTTTTTAACGCCATATGGTGTTAAACAAGGATATGTTTCGTCTCCCACTCTCTTCACATTATATATAAATGACTTGGCAATGGTAATTAAAGAGGTAAATGTGGGAGTGAGAGTAGGTGAGATAACGGTTTGTATATTACTGTACGTGAATGATATTGTGCTTATTGCTGAAAGTGAACCAGATCTTCAGAAACTGTTAAATATTACTTGTGCCTGGTGTAACAAAATGAGGTTAGGATAAATTGTGCTAAAACTGAAGTTATTCATTTCAGAAAATACAGTAAAGCATTGACAACATTTACATTTTGTTTTGGGCATACTACTTTGTTTATTACAAAAACATATACATATTCAAATATTTAATAAATATTTAATAAATATTCAAATATTTAATAAATATTTGAATATTTATTAAATATGGCAATACATTTTTTCATTTAGTTTTGTAATGAAATGTGCATTTTGTTGGGTACAGTTTGTATGTGTAAAGAATGGAGAAAAGAAACATAATATTTAATCAATATTTGAATATTTAATAAATGTTAAATATTCATGCTGTGGATTAATATTTCAGTGATTCTTGACAATAGGGACAAAATGGGTTTAAATTTTCCCAATTTTATTTTTTATTATTTCTCAACCTTATGTATGCAAATATGACAAATAATGTTTTGGAAATGTAAAGATGCTAAGGTAAAGGCTCCCAGTTCCAACATTTTTTTAAAAAAATTTAATTTTTAATGGACCTGACCTAGAACTTTGTCATCACCATCTGACAAAAAATAAATATAAAAAAATTTTTAATGACCCTATTAGTGATATTTTTACTCAGTTTTACAGACAAATATTTCTCAAGAAACAAAAGAAATATTATTTAAAACAAAAACAACAAAAAGTCCATCTGATGGAGTTGACACAGACCTGAAGGTGGTGACAAACTAGTGAGTAAAAAGAAAAACTTGATACATGTGAAGTAATGCAATTTATGTAAAATACATTAAAATGAATTAATTGCACATTTAAGTGAGATTTATCAACAATTTCACTGAAAGAGTAAAAAAAAAACTACCTCAATTTATATGATGTTACTCTGAAGGAGGTCATATTGAAGCTCATCAGGTCCATGAAATCTTTACAGTAAACTAGAATTAAGTTTTTATTTCACAAAATTTCATCAAAGTTTTGTAAATTGTCAGTTATGGTGATGACACATCATGGTTGTGACAAACAACTTAGGAATAAAACAGAAGAAAAAACTAAAGAATAACTTAAGCTAACCAGAGCTAACAAGCCCTCTTAGCAAAGGAAGAGAAAAGATGACGTCTTGGGGTCCTCAGAAGTTCTGGTGCCCCCCAATAATGCCTGATTTTTTTTACATTCTTTTCATGTCTGACAATGTTGACAAAAACTAGGGACAAATTTCAATGGAGTTGGAAAATATCTAAAAATTATTTTTAATTCAATTTATCGATACTTTTATATTTATTTATATGACTACTTTTACTTAATTGTCATAATATATAAATTTAGTATTTCTGTAATTGTTTTAAACTATTATAATGTGTTGAGTTCTGCTCCTGGACAAGGGATTTTACAGGCATCATCCACCGACTACAATGTTTAAAATAAAAAAATATTCAGCAAATACAATAAAAATACATTGTTGTGCTCACATGACCCAGGTCAGTTTAGTCAGATATTTGAAAAAAATATATTTTGCGTATATTTTATTCAAATTTTGTGCTTTATCCATAGGACCTGTTCCCTGTCCCTATTCTCAAGAATCACTGATTTAACATTTGAAGAAGGAATAAAGTCCTATCAGACTCAGCTGGTAGAGATCTAGGTTCAGTTATAAATAAAGTCAAATATTGTTGTGACCTAGGATCAAGGTGTAAACTGAGTTGTATAGATCTTGTGTTTAGATCTATACAACTTAGATTATGGAGCAGGAGTCTAGGGTTACTGTCAACAAACTTACAGAGAAAATGTTCAATGTAGAGCTCTGTGTTATGTTTTAGGTGTGCATAGAAATACTCCTAAATTGGCATTATATGGAGATATGGGTTGGGAACCTTGTGAAGTTGTATATATTGCATATATTGTCAGATTACCAGCCAGACTATAGATTAACAAAATATATTTTTCTTTGGGATTTCACAAATAGGTATAGTTGGGCCAGACAAATGGAGAAGATATTTGAGGAGGCAGATTTTCAGTACATTTATAGGAATAAATTAATATGTAATATTTAACAGCTTAAATAGTTTTATTTTGAAGTTTATAAACGCAAGTGGGCAGTTGATATCTAGTATAAGCCAAAATTATGCAGTTATATTTTACTGAAGGATGCCTGTAGTCTTGAGCCATATGTGTCATGGAACTTGTGGAAAAAAAACAAAGGTCCATTTGCGCCCAGTTCAGATGTCTGGGACTGAACGGAAACGTCCAGTCTCCAAGTGCCAGAACAACCGAGGATGTTTTATGTGTGATGTGGGTAAAATTGAGAGTGAAGTGCACTTTTTGTTTTATTGTCCCTTGTACCTGATGTTGAGAAATGATTTATTTACTAAAATACTTGATGTTTATCCACATTTTTTTAATTTAACGGATGAGGATAAAATGCGTTATTTAAGTATTTTTTGTTTTGGTTAGCACAGTTTATTTTGAAGGCTTGGCACCGTAGAAAGAGAATGTATTTTGTTTAAAGAATATCTGTGTATGTCTGTCCACTTGCTTTTATATGTGTTATTGTGTCTTGTAAGCTCATGTGGACTGGGCACCTGTAAGGGTGTTATATGGAGATATGGGTTGGGAATAGTGGTCTATAGGAAAATAAAGACTACTTGCACAGTTTTCTAAAGTTGATTTTCAATCAAAGCAGGAAATAATTAAAGGAAGACCAACACTGGAGCTGAAGGTTTGTTTCAGACTACGAGACAGAAGGGTACCGCTCTTTTCAAAGGGAAAGAAAAGACCAGCTTTGTGGATGTCCTTCTAAAAAATGCCTTTTCTGGTGTCCTTGCCTTCTTTTCTCAAGTTGTGGCACTGTGTGGACTCAGATGGGATTTTATGACTTAAATAATTTGCTAAAAAGTCTCAAACATGAGAGGTCGACCACTCATATTGAAAGCCAGATCACAGTTCTAAAAACATTTGGGATGTCGAGGATAGATTTGGCTTTGGATGAATGGATATTTTTGTGCAGAATGAGCAGCGCATGGACTTCATTTATAAGGTAAGACAGCAACACATTTTTTCATTTAGTTTTGTAATGAAATGTGCATTTTGTGGGCTACAGTTTGTATGTGTAAAGAATGCAGAAAAGAAAGAATTTACTGAATTTGCAAAAACCTAAAAAAAAAATTAAGTCATTATCAGGTATTTGCCAGGATATTGGGTTGTTTGGGGTTTTGGATTATTTATTGTTCTGTGTTTCTTTGTCTCTTATTCTTTGAGTACAGCAGCCTTGTTTCTGTTTAGTCTGCTCTTAGTTTTTTTTTAGAATATGTTTTTATTTACTTTTTGTACTTAGTATGTTGGTCATTAATTAGTACTGATCAGGAGCAGATTGCTTAGAAATACTGACTGATCTGAGTTAATTTCTTTACTTTCTATGCTTTCTAGTGGATTATTTTAAAAATTTACTGTCATGGATAATTTATGGTCTTAGTTTGAACAATTCTTTGGGGAGGAGGATGCATGGATGATCTGCTTAGTTACTGTCACTACTGGCATTGGTAGAAATGTAATTACTGAGAAAAATGTGGATTTGTTTAGGTAAGGTTATTTTATTTTCATAGTACATGTTCAGCAACAAGGCAGTTCAAAGTGCTTTACCTGAATTAGAAGGAAATACAAACAACAAAACCAAAAGAAGGACAAAAGGTAAAAGTACATATTGGTTCCCCATGTTTAATAAGAATAAGTAGCCCATAGTTTATAAACTAGTGAGGGTTTCCACTTGTTCTAGGTAAAAGTATAAACCTCGATATTGGTTCCCCATGTTTATTAAAAATAAGTTGTCCATATAAGCTATTCAGGGTTTCTCTGGATTCTTGTTCTGATAAAACTAAATGTTGGTTCTCTATAATACCTGTTAATACCTGTTTTTCTTGTTGTAAAGGTCTGGTTTCACATCCTGGAAAAACAACTCAACCCCTCCAACTGTGACATTACAATTCATATGCAGGAAGCTTCTCTTCTATATTAAATGTTTCCCATTAGTTCATTTCATTTAAAGTGTTTCTGATGTGGGTTAAATAGTGCAATAAAAAGAGTAATGCAATTAGGGGTTTTCAAAAGGTCAAAAGGTTTGACAAGATGTTTTAAATGTTCCCCTACTTCAACACACATTATTTCAATTGATGGCTGATTAACAGGGTTTTGCTGAATTACAATCATCTGAATGGGGTGTGTTGAAGCAGGGGACCATCTAAAACATGCAGGTTAGTGTGCCTTGAGGACCAGGGTTGGGAAACACTGTAATAGTACTGATCAGGAGCAAATTGCTTAGAGTTTATCAATAGCACTACCTGCAGTCTTGCCGTGGATTTGCCACATATCCTGGGTATGCTCCATCAGTAATAGCACGACACATTTTGCTGTCTCTGTCTGACGGCAAGAGAGTTCCTGCTCTTATCATCAGACCTAGGCAGTGATAAAATGTGTTTCTCTCCTCTGGACCATCTTCTGTAAAGAAACAGTGACCCAGTGTTTCATAGCCCACCACATCTTTTACCTGGAAGTCAAAAGAAAGATTGAATGAAATGGTTCTTGGATCTTTACACCAAACAACATGTTCACAAGATCAGGGTAATTATTTTTTTTCTCATACATATGAAGGAAAACATAGGAAAAACTACTGTATATAAATAATTCTTAAAAGGCTTTTTTGGATTTATATTCCTTTTGGGATTAATAAAGTATTTTTGTAACACTTTATTTGACGGGGTGTGAATAACACTGTCATGACACTGTCATAAACATGACATAACACCTGTCATAAACATGAGTAAGTTTCCATGAATATTTATGACTATTGTCATAAAGTGTCATTTGGTAAATCATGACACTTTTAATACAAAGTTGACATTATTCAGAATGTCTTAGTTATGACAACTTGACATTAACCAAGAAATCATTACTGACATAAATTTGTTATAAAAGTATTACGGATTAAACTTTAAAAATGATGTAGCTTTATGTGGTAATATTATAAAGCTCTGCCATTTTGTTTAGTCTTAAATTTCTGAATTTAATTGATCCTAAAGTTTTACAGCAAGATGTCTGCAAAGCACTTATGAACTTCACATTTGAAATATTATTTAAGGCTGTTTTAAGTAGTGNTCAATTTTATAAAGGTTAAGGTGTTAAATTTATTTTGTTCAAACATCCTGATTCAGCGCTTTTGTAGGACAGAGGTGATCTTACCTTTGTAATGCTTTGTTTGCATCATGCTTTAATTCATTCTTGTGTGGTTTAGCTGGAAAATATATTTCAAAAAATTACTCATCTTCACAATTACTTTTTCCTTAATGATAATGTCCCCATTTATGCAACCATCTCTGATGAAGGAAATAGCTTAAACTAAATTACCCACATCAATTTTGCAGAAAAAAAAGGAAATATTTCCTAATTGAGACAGTTCAGTAACCGGAATTACCACAAGCATGAGAAAATCATCAACTTTCAAAAGTTAAGCTGCAATGGATATTACAAAACGCTGAATTAGACAGTTTAAAAAAACAACAAAACAAAACAAAAAACTTTATAGCTGTCAGCTTGAAGCACCTGCAGTTAAAATACAACTAGCAAGAAAACATGCTTAATTAACAAAAACTGGCGACAAAATATCACTGTTGATAAATTATGGTACAGCACAGTCAGCTGACAATTCACGATAGCAAGAAAATATATTTTCATCAACTTACTGGAGAAACACTTCTGAAACACTGAGAATTAATAATGTTCAATCCTGGAACTGCTGTTTGGAACTGAAGCTCCATGACCCACATGACTTAAGCATTTCATTCTTGGAAGTCTATGGGCATGTCCGAACCCTCCTCCAGGGTTTCTTCCAGTGTATTACAAGCCTGGTGGCTCGCCATGCTTTACTAGCCCCTGCGCCAGGCCAAATGTTGTTTTTTGTTTGTTTGTTTTTTTTTGTTAGTAGAAAAATTAATAATGCAAACCCTTGAGCAGAATTTGACTTGGGGACCCCTCTTACTGCTAAAAACATCAATACCTCTAACAGCTTCTGTGTTAGATTTACTGAAATCTGGGAAAGGGGGAGTAGTTTAATTGGCCAACCTAAAAAGCAAATGCATTATAAGTGCAGTTTACTAATTTGTATTTGTGAACAATAGGATCCCAAACTCAAGGATTAAACTCATAGCATCAGAGTGTTGCTATGGTAACAAAACAATCTAACTATCAATATTGTTCTTTGAACTTTTGCAAAGTAAACTTGCCAGCTCCTTAAAATCTTAAATTTAAATGTTAAACAATTAAAAATATTTGGTAACACTTTATTTGACGGGGTGTGGATAACACTGTCATAAACATGACATAACACCTGTCATGAACATCAATAAGTCTTCATGAATATTTATCACTGTTGTCACAAAGCATCATTTGGTAAATCATGACACTTTTAATACAAAGTTGACATTATTCAGAATGTCTTCATTATGACAACTTGACATTAATCAAGAAATCATGATCTGACATAAATTTGTTATAAAAGTATTACTGATTAAACTTTAAAAATGATGTAGCTTTATGTGGTAATATTATAAAGCTCTGCCATTTTGTTTAGTCTTAAATTTCTTAATTTAATTGATCCTAAAGTTTTACAGCAAGATGTCTGCAAAGCACTTATGAACTTCACATTTGAAATATTATTTAAGGCTGTTTTAAGTAGTGCAGTACACCATCTCCATCAGTGAGAGGCAGCAGTGCACTGACAGGCGTGCAGTATGTTAGTGAAGAAGAAATCTTCCAACTTGTGGAGCCCATATACATCATTTATATCTATGGTGGGGCCAACCTAACACGAGTTATAACGGCCAGACCTCCACAAGCCAAAGTATGTCACCTAATACATATGAGGTATNATATAAATAATTCTTAAAAGGCTTTTTTGGATTTATATTCCTTTTGGGATTAATAAAGTATTTTTGTAACACTTTATTTGACGGGGTGTGAATAAGACTGTTATGACACTGTCATAACCATGACATAACACCTGTCATGAACATGAGTAAGTTTCCATGAATATTTATGACTATTGTCATAAAGTGTCATTTGGTAAATCATGACATTTTTAATACAAAGTTGACATTATTCAGAATGTCTTAGTTATGACAACTTGACATTAACCAAGAAATCATGATCTGACATAAATTTGTTATAAAAGTATTACTGATTAAACTTTTAAAATGATGTAGCTTTATGTGGTAATATTATATTGCTCTGCCATTTTGTTTAGTCTTAATTTTCTTAATTTAATTGATCCTAAAGTTTTACAGCAAGATGTCTGCAAAGCACTTATGAACTTCGCATTTGAAACATTATTTAAGGCTGTTTGAAGTAGTGCAATACACCATCTCCACCAGTGAGAGGCAGCAGTGCACGAACAGGCGTGCAGTGTGTGGGTGAAGAAGAAATCTTCCAACTTGTGGGGCCCATAGACATCATTTATATCTATGGTGGGGCCAACCTAACACGAGTTATAACGGCCAGACCTCCACAAGCCAAAGTATGTCACCTAATACATATGAGGTATGTGTCTTATTAACTTTACATTTTCTTTGAGAAAATAACATTGACTATGTTCTCGTTCTTTGTAATGTTAGCTGTGAGCAATTCAAGCCAATCCTACCTTGCTGTAAGTTAATGTTAGCTAAAGTTATTAAACTCCATAACTGTAATGTTAGCTCTTAATCTTAAACATATCTTAAAGGCAGGCAAATAGTTTTTTCCCTCCAATTTTAATCTAGCAAATTAAAAGCTAATATGTTAGTCAAAGTTATCCTTCATGTGTATTATTTAGCAACTTGGCTGATGCAACCAGTGCTTGTGTTCTTTGCTTTGGGAACTTTAGCTACATGAAGAACAATTTGATCCTAATGACACATGTTGAGGAGAGGGGGGTGTCAGGGGAACAAATGAAAACATACTACAGGTGTGGAGGATGATAATAAGGACCAGCCACTAGAGAAAGAAGTCCCTGTTTGACCAAAGAGAAAGAAGCAGATGAAATATTCCCCAAGAAATTTAGGTAAGTCATTTTTGTGTTACTATTTTCTCCAGGTGAAGGGCGGTGGGCGGGGACAGGTAACTGGGGAAGGGGAAGAAGGAATCAATGTCCACCAGCTGAGTGCTTGAGCACCTGCCCTTTTTGCTCCTTGCCCCAAAGTGCCCTTTTGGTCAATGGTTTTTTTTTTGTTTTTTTGTTTTGTTTTTTTGTATTATTATTTTCAAAGCCCTCTTCTAACACATAATAACATGTACTAAAATTATTTTATTTATTTATTTTTTTTTGTACAACATAATAAGCCTTCCGGTCACCTTGTTACCTTTGACCTTTTGCCCGTGACGCATGACGCAGTTGCCTCTC
>NW_006800493.1:160866-163706 GCF_000485575.1 Poecilia formosa | reverse complement strand
GGGGGGGGTCAGGGGAACAAATGAAAACATACTACAGGGGTGGAGGATGATAATAAGGACCAGCCACCAGAGAAAGAAGTCCCTGTTGGACCAAAGAGAAAGAAGCAGATGAAATATTCCCCAAGACATTTAGGTAAGTCATTTTTGTGTTACTATTTTCTCCATGTGAAGGGCGATGGGTGGGGACAGGTAACTGTAGAAGGGGAAAAAGGAATCAATGTCCACCAGCTGAGTTAATAAGTTACATTTTAGACAACTAATTGTTGTCAAATGTAAAACTGGTGTTTAATCTATTTGTTTATTAATAAACTTCTTACAAACATCCATAAGCCAGAGTATCGGTTGGAAACAATTCTGAATGCTCATTAAGTGAAAAGATTCACTCATGTGCCTTAAAATATACATTAAATGATGCAATCTGAATAACAGTGGCAGTCTGTCTGAACTTCTGCCAAACAAATATTTGATCAAATATTTGATAATTTTGTTCAGCTCTAGTTATTATGCTACTTGTATTAAGAAATATTGTATTGCACTTTATAACAAGTCATGTTAACTCGACATTTGTCAAGAAACAGCAGGTGCAAATCGTGACACCGCACCTACCGCAGCACTTCCACACCTGCCACCGGAAGTACCGCGCGTCACGGGTGCCACAGTTTTCGGGACTAGCTGTCAGGGGTGCCACTGGCTTTGGCTGACTTCAGCACCTTCCAAGTGCTGCCACGACCTCATACTGGGACCTCCCATGCCTCATGGACCGCTTTCACCTATTGTCGCTGATGAAATTTAGGGTGGCCATCTTGGAGCGGTCGACCGCTCCACTCAGCATTATACGTTTGACAGGCACAATGACGTATTTGCGCATTTAATCTTTTATAACACGCTGTTTTATTCCTGGAAACCTTATACAAACAGCTACATTTATAAACAATTTTATTTTTAAGTATCTTTTAATTGTATTGATACATAGTTCAGCATATTTAAATATGCTTACTGGCTATAACAATAGAATAGGAATAGAATATTCTGATATGATATGATGAGCATTTTACAAAGCACACAGTCGTTAATCATTTATTTAAAATATTATTTATTAATATCAATACATATTTATATAAATATACAAACACAAATAAATAATGATTAACAATGACAAATAAATAATGATTAATACTGAATAATATATATTAGATACATGTTTATATGTATAGATACATATAAATAATACATATATATTATTTTTCTTGGCTGTTTTCCAGCCGACGATTTCTAGTTGAAGAGTGATTCAGCAGCAGAGTCTGAGTCCAAAATCCGATGCGAGATTCATCCGTGCTGCAGTGAATCATAATGGATTATAATCACTTGAGATTTATACAAACTGACCTTTAATTTTCAAGCTGCAGCTTGAAAATGGGCAATGATTAAAGCTAAAGCCAGCGCAGCCTCCTGCTGCTCCTCTGCCTGCAGATGCTGTGCTGGCTCCGGGCATCGATTCATCTTCTTTGCTGGATGAACCGGTGACAGCTTCTGTGTCAGATTTAATATGAATGAATTCATAATTTATAAAAACACCGGTGGGTCTGGCACAAAGTATTGCATTTCCTCTTAAGTGTTGTGTTCCCTCAAAAAAACAAATACCCCTGATCTATATTGGATACAGTCTCAAATTTCAGTTTAAAATTTCTAATAAAGAGCCTCAGTGAAATCATGTTGACAGCCTTAAGGTGCCACTTGTGCCACCTTACCCGGCAGGTAAGGTGGCACAGCAGCCCATGGCCATTTATGCCATGGGCTGCTGTGACCTCATTCTATCTGTTTCAGATAGAATGTAACATAATAACTTTATTTCAAACAAATAGAAATAAATCATATCTTAATTAAAACATAATTCTCATACATATGTAAATATACAGCCGGTGTTCCGACTTAGCAGAGAAAGACAGAACACCTGCACTGAATGCATGTCAGACGGGACCTCTTCTGCAACAGCTGATAATAGCTACCACTAGGTACCACTACAACTGACACGAGGTGGCCATGGTGTGTCAGTGCTGAAAAGCTCCTGTCAGTTCCGAAATATAATTATTATCATACCTTAATAACCTTAATATTATGCTATTGATTATTAAACTGGGTAAGTTCACCAATATTGACTAATTACATGAGATATTGACAATTCCAGAGTGACATTATGTTCAGCATGGTTCCATGACAGTTCACAGGATGTCATGAGTTCCCAAGAAAGTAATAGACCAGGCAGCCACTATAACTTTCAGAGTTTTTTTAAGATAATGCAAAATTTTGGAAAACATGTTATCATAATTTTCCGAAAATGCCTGTTAACCAGTTTTAAAGAGTTATTACCAGGGGTGAATGTAGGGGGTTATAGCAGGGTACTGCGTACCCCTAAAAGATTTAGCGGGGGTACGTAGTACCTGCAAGAGAGGGGAGCAGCTGTCAGCTGTAGAAAATCAACGGGTTCACTGTGCAGCCGTGACTGATTAGTGGAACAATTCAAGAATAATCTAAAACACGACTTAATCGGTTAATAAATAACTTTTTTCCCATTTCATATTGTTTCTGAACTGTTCGTGTTTTACTAGAGCAGCGGTGCGATATGTGGATCGTGGAAGGTTTTGAGTTGATCTCGGCATTAGGAGACAAACTGAACGCTGCCAGGAGGCTGAGACCAGCAGGTCCTCCTCTGATTGGCTTAAAACGTTCCTAACTTTATTAAAGAACAAAAAAATAAATGAATAAAATTAACAAATTGTGTTCAAATTACCTCTCCTGGGGCTGCCACCTTATCGTGGTGGAGGGGTTTGAGTGTCCCAATG
>NW_006800493.1:149977-160405 GCF_000485575.1 Poecilia formosa | reverse complement strand
GCTTCCAGGAAATGAAGACAAGAAGAAGATCTCCTGTTTTCAGAGCATTACAGGAAGACTATTATGAAGGAGATGACTGACTGTTGAAAGAAGCTGTTTTCTTAAGTTAAAGAATAAGTAATTCTGTTTTAGCTTTTCAGTCAGTGTTTCAGAGTTACAATATACTGACCAGAAGTCAAACCTTCTGTTTGAAGAACAAGTAACATTTTGTTTTATTCCATTGTACAAAGGGTTTGTTGTACAACTATGATGGTAGTTATAAGTAGTTCAGTTGATTCACTTTACTTGAGGTAAGACTTAATATCAATAACTCTGTTAGCATAGCATTTGATACTGTAATAACACAAAATGACGTCTTTATAATTGTTGCTACTAGTTTAACTTTATTTGAGGTAAGAGTTACTATTAATGACTGTCATTATAGCTCTTGGAACTGTAATAACACTTAATGACATCTTCATAACTGTTTCTACTTGTTCCACTTGACGAAAAAGGGATTATTAATGACGCTTATTCAATCATTTGACAGTGTAATAAAGCTTAATGAAATCTTTATTGTTGGTCCTACTTGTTTTGCTTTGTTTCAGGTAGGGGAAATATTAATTATTGTTTTGTTACTGTTTTGTTTGACAGTGTAACAACACTTAACATTATTATGACTACTATTATGACATATTTATGACATGTTGATTCTTGGTTAAGGTCAAGTTGTCATAATGAAGACATTTCAAATAATGTCAACTTTGTATTAAAAGTGTCATAATTTACCAAATGACACTTTGACAACAGTCATAAATATTCATGAAGACTTATTCATGTTCATGACAGGTGTTATGCTATATTTATGACAGTGTCATGACAGTCTTATTTACACTCCGTCAAATAACGTGTTACCAGTATTTTTGAGTTTAATTCACACAACTACACACTAGCAGTGAAAATGCTGTGTCTCTTGACAAGAAAATAATTTTAACACATTTCACAACAGTAGAGGGGATTTATATCAAATGATAGCTCTGAGGTAAAGCAGAGAGATTTTACCGAGCAGTTGACTGGACACCGAATGTCCTGGCAACACCAACTGGTATGTATAGTCATTGGCAGTAATATTCATCATTATGCGTGAGGAAATAGTGTTTTGCAGATAAATACATTTTTTGTTGTGTATTTAAGTTTGAAAATTACTTCATTATTTTATAAATGATCTTTACTGACATGCTAACGTGAAACAACATAGTGCAGTTGAGTCACATGAAGCAGTGGTTAAATTTGCAGAGCTCCTTCTGATTATGATGAAATTTCTGACAGCAATGAGCCGGCAATGGAAGGAAAGGTTGTGAAGAAATTAGAGTGATGCTGCATCAGCATCAGAAGATGCTACACCTACTGATTAGGTCCAGTATATTCACATACTTGATATATTTTATTTGTTCTTGTTCA
The DNA here is from genome assembly GCF_000485575.1 of Poecilia formosa. Lineage (NCBI taxonomy): Eukaryota > Metazoa > Chordata > Actinopteri > Cyprinodontiformes > Poeciliidae > Poecilia > Poecilia formosa. The sequence continues at coordinate 158,965 of NW_006800493.1, read as the reverse complement.
TCTATATTTGTTTTGTAGTGAAAATGCAGGGAGAAGACTTTTAAACTAACCAGAAGTCCATTGGAGCCATGGATTGTAACACAGCGTGAGAAAGAGTGATGAATGGATAGATCACTGACAAATGTTGGGGGGCTGTAGCCTCCTTTCTCATCCACATCTCCATTCATGTGAAAATGGACTGGATAGTGACCCATTGTCTGCTGACCCATGTACTGAAGCTCCAAACCGGATATATGAACAGCTTTGAAACGCCTTTGCACCTGATAAATAAAGCAGGTAAACATTATAGACGGTAAACAATCTTGACTTTTCCACATCTTTGCTTAGATTCTGATTTTCAGGCAAAATCCCAAAGCCAAGTAATGAAGCGGTCTATGATTCACAACAAGCCCAAATTGAACTGCTATTTGCTGCATGTTAATAGTTGAATTGTTGAAAGCTTGTTACCACCAGCTGCTGAGTTGATTAAACGTTTGGACTCTGATGCAGTCATCTGCAAATCCTGGATTAAGCTTTTCAGACGGTACAGGACTCACAGGTTTCTTGCTCATTTTTTAAACATTCTGTGGAATCCTGGAGAGCAGCCATCAGCCTATCTGCAGCTATTACAACTTACCCTTTGCACAGCAGTAAAAAGAGGAGGAATATTAACACAAGACAAAGACAAATTCAATCAAACAATTCTGTCATGGATGCTGGGACAATTCTGTTATTGCTAAGTTGCAGCTTGAGGAGAAAAAGAAATCCATCCTCTTTTTCTGAGCTGTTGTCACTGTGGACAGAAGAGGACTGAGCATTTGCCAAAGACTCCCTAATAAAAAAGCACATTAATTAATCTAAACAAAAGTGAGACTCCAGTCTCAGGGTGCCTGTTCTTGTGGTCATGACAGCACCATGAACGAAGAGTTGAAAGATTTGAAGAAACAAATTCAACAACTGCAATGTCAGAAAGATTCCAGCTAATGTGAAACTTGAGTCATGACAAACCAAGTCAAACACCAGTTTTGCCTCAATCAGTCTGCAACAAGACCAAAGTCTGGGTACTACTTCAACTGTGGTGAAGATGGTCACATTTATTCCCGAATCTTGTGGAACAAAAAAAGCCTCGTCAGAAACAACAAGCCTGGAATGCCAAAAACTCCACTCAGCAGTTAAACTAGATGCAGTTCCTGCTGAGGGACACTGCCACCACCAGTAACCCTGTGGAGAAATTCAATTGCACATTGGTCAATATCCTTGGAACCTTAACTGAACAGAACAAAGATTGTATCAACTTGTTCATGCATAACATAAAACTGCACCAAGAATGATGTCATCAGATTTTTTCCATATGAACTAATGTTTGGTCGTTAACCCCGTTGGATGAGGGCACTTCCACCCCTCACCTGCACCTTCCTTGTCAAGCCTCCCAGTTTGGCTGGGAAATTGGCCCTTCTCTCCATGCTGCTCCCCACGACACCCCTCCACCTCACTCTCACTGTGGTCTACCTCCCCACTCCTATGATAGCAAATCTCTTACCTTAGAGCAACCCCCAACCCCCACACCACTCTGACAGTAGCACCAGATGGTGACATACATTTCCTGTATTCTCAAGTCCAAAACTCGACAGGTGTGCACCTGCAATATGTCAAGAAGCTGAAAACTCACTTGCAAGACAGTTACCGGTTGGCTGTGGAGAACTCTGAAAAAGTAATGAGCTGCAACAAGAACTCCTTTGATTAGCATGTCACCATTTCTGAACTTGCCATTGTTGACATACTCCTGGTTAGGAATGTTTGACTGAGGGGAAAGCACAAATTGACTGTCACATGGGAACCTGATGTATACATTGCAATGAAGAGGGCCGTCAATCTTCCTGTCTATACTGTCAAACCCGAGAGCCATGACAAACCTCTCAGAGCACTCCACTACAATCTTGTTGCCCTGTGGTTACCTACCTGAAAAGAGCCTTGCTAAAACTTACCTATGAAAAGAGAAAATAGCCTACCTGTAAACTTACTTGATCCCGATGATAAAGATCCATCAGAGGACGAGTTCATCTCACCTTTGTATGATCCCTGAAATTTATCACAGTTAATATTCCTTCTGTCTAGCAACTTGTTCCACCTACCAGTCTACATGAGATGCAGATCCCTGACTAGCCCCTATCCTCTGCTACAGAAGAGGATTTTGAAGCTGTGGAACAGGAACTTTCAATTGTGGGAGAGGAATCAAGAGGACCTCCAGGTGTGGGCAGAGAGGAGATGCATTCCAGTTCAGATCTTGTTGATGCTGTTGGAGACTCCAATGCTGAAGGTCTTTCTGCCTGCCACCCCAGAGCCTTCCAGCAACAACATCAAACCAGAACTGCACTCACCTGTAGAATCTGAACAACCGAGCCCTGAATCGGAACCACCTTTGCGTAAATTAACCCATTCAAGGAGATCACCTACTCTGTCATTATGTCATGAGCTGACCAGTGTTTGTTCATATGCCCTTGAAGAGACTGATGATGAAAGCCTGACTGCTCCTTGTACAATCCAGCCAACCATGAGTAGTCAACCTGTTCCATGTATGGGGTCGTATATGGAGTCAGGGGGGAACATGTAATCCATGTGACTGCCTCGACCAAACCCTTAAAGTTCTGGAATCATCATGAGTTTTCCCATTTTTGAATGCTGCTGCTTACTGAGACTGTAGTCGCGTCTGTTGTTCACTAAAACAACTCGAAACCAACACATTTACATTGACTCAACATGCTCACCAGGTTGTAGTAGCTGTTGTAGTTAACCTTTGCAACTCTTGAAACTTCTAATACTGTATCAACCTCCACGGAAAATTCATTACTCGATGGTCAGATTTATTTTTGTATCTGATGACTTGATGACATGGCGAGCTACCCAAACGCCACCAGGTGGTAGGAAATCAAACCATGCTCTGCACTCAGGAACACAAAAGGAAAAATTCTTGTTCCTAACTTCGGACTTTTGTGGGTTCTACCAACTAAATAAAGACTTTAGTCAGACTTGCACATCCAAGCCAGCATTACATTTTAGTAAATACAGCTGCTTTGGCTTTTGCCTCTTTTCCGTAAAATCCCGTCATCTGCAAACAATGACATTCCAATGCTCTGATCAAAATCATAAAATACATCATGTATTATGATTTAAAAGTATACTTGACTAACAATACTTCCTTGCAGAATACCATTTTCAACTATATACTCTGATTTAAACTCGGCTCCTACTCTAGCACATCTTCACCCATTTGAAAAGTGTATTTAGCTTAATGAAAAGTCCTTGCTTCCACATCATGTGAAATGGCTCCTCTATATCAAAAATACTAAACAATTAGACTTTCTTTACTAGCAAATGCTTTTCTTATCTCATCATCCAACAACATGGCAGGATCAAGAGTACTTCATTTCCTAAATCCACTCTGATATTCTTTATGTCTTTTGTTTCTACATAATAAAGTAATGTTTCATTAATCATTTTCTCCATAACTTCCCTAAATATTGTGTAATTGCTGTTAAATGTTTTTTGTTATGCATGAACAAGTTGATAAAATCTTTGTTCTGTTCAGTTAAGGTCCCAAGGATATTGACCAATGTGCAATTGAATTTCTCCACAGGGTTACTGGTGGTGGCAGTGTCCCTCAGCAGGAACTGCATTTAGTTTGACTGCTGAGTGGAGTTTTTGGCATTCCAGGCTTGTTGTTTCTGACGAGGCTTTTTTTGTTCCACAAGATTCGGGAATAAATGTGACCATCTTCACCACAGTTGAAGTAGTACCCAGACTTTGGTCTTGTTGCAGACTGAGTGAGGCAAAACTGGTGTTTGACTTGGTTTGTCATGACTCAAGTTTCACATTAGCTGGAATCTTTCTGACATTGCAATTGTTGAATTTGTTTCTTCAAATCTTTCAACTCTTCGTTCATGGTGCTGTCATGACCACAAGAACAGGCACCCTGAGACTGGAGTCTCACTTTTGTTTAGATTAATTAATGTGCTTTTTTATTAGGGAGTCTTTGGCAAATGCTCAGTCCTCTTCTGCCCACAGTGACAACAGCTCAGAAAAAGAGGATGGATTTCTTTTTCTCCTCAAGCTGCAACTTAGCAATAACAGAATTGTCCCAACATCCATGACAGAATTGTTTGATTGAATTTGTGTCTTTGTCTTGTCTTAATATTCTTCCTCTTTTTACTGCTGTGCAAAGGGTAAGTTGTAATAGCTGCAGATAGGCTGATGGCTGCTCTCCAGGATTCCACAGAATGTTTAAAAAATGAGCAAGAAACCTGTGAGTCCTGTACGTCTGAAAAGCTTAATCCAGGATTTGTAGATGACTGCATCAGAGTCCAAACGTTTAATCAAGTCAGCAGCTGGTGGTAACAAGCTTTCAACAATTCAACTATTAACATGCAGCAAATAGCAGTTCAATTTGGGCTTGTTGTGAATCATAGACCGCTTCATTACTTGGCTTTGGGATTTTGCCTGAAAATCAGAATCTAAGCAAAGATGTGGAAAAGTCAAGATTGTTTACCGTCTATAATGTTTACCTGCTTTATTTATCAGGTGCAAAGGCGTTTCAAAGCTGTTCATATATCCGGTTTGGAGCTTCAGTACATGGGTCAGCAGACAATGGGTCACTATCCAGTCCATTTTCACATGAATGGAGATGTGGATGAGAAAGGAGGCTACAGCCCCCCAACATTTGTCAGTGATCTATCCATTCATCACTCTTTCTCACGCTGTGTTACAATCCATGGCTCCAATGGACTTCTGGTTAGTTTAAAAGTCTTCTCCCTGCATTTTCACTACAAAACAAATATAGATGAACAAGAACAAATAAAATATATCAAGTATGTGAATATACTGGACCTAATCAGTAGGTGTAGCATCTTCTGATGCTGATGCAGCATCACTCTAATTTCTTCACAACCTTTCCTTCCTTACATTGCCGGCTCATTCCTGTCAGAAATTTCATCATAATCAGAAGGAGCTCTGCAAATTTAACCACTGCTTCATGTGACTCAACTGCACTATGTTGTTTCACGTTAGCATGTCAGTAAAGATCATTTATAAAATAATGAAGTAATTTTCAAACTTAAATACACAACAAAAAATGTATTTATCTGCAAAACACTATTTCCTCACGCATAATGATGAATATTACTGCCAATGACTATACATACCAGTTGGTGTTGCCAGGACATTCGGTGTCCAGTCAACTGCTCGGTAAAATCTCTCTGCTTTACCTCAGAGCTATCATTTGATATAAATCCCCTCTACTGTTGTGAAATGTGTTAAAATTATTTTCTTGTCAAGAGACACAGCATTTTCACTGCTAGTGTGTAGTTGTGTGAATTAAACTCAAAAATACTGGTAACACGTTATTTGACGGAGTGTAAATAAGACTGTCATGACACTGTCATAAATATAGCATAACACCTGTCATGAACATGAATAAGTCTTCATGAATATTTATGACTGTTGTCAAAGTGTCATTTGGTAAATTATGACACTTTTAATACAAAGTTGACATTATTTGAAATGTCTTCATTATGACAACTTGACCTTAACCAAGAATCAACATGTCATAAATATGTCATAATAGTAGTCATAATAATGTTAAGTGTTGTTACACTGTCAAACAAAACAGTAACAAAACAATAATTAATATTTCCCCTACCTGAAACAAAGCAAAACAAGTAGGACCAACAATAAAGATTTCATTAAGCTTTATTACACTGTCAAATGATTGAATAAGCGTCATTAATAATCCCTTTTTCGTCAAGTGGAACAAGTAGAAACAGTTATGAAGATGTCATTAAGTGTTATTACAGTTCCAAGAGCTATAATGACAGTCATTAATAGTAACTCTTACCTCAAATAAAGTTAAACTAGTAGCAACAATTATAAAGACGTCATTTTGTGTTATTACAGTATCAAATGCTATGCTAACAGAGTTATTGATATTAAGTCTTACCTCAAGTAAAGTGAATCAACTGAACTACTTATAACTACCATCATAGTTGTACAACAAACCCTTTGTACAATGGAATAAAACAAAATGTTACTTGTTCTTCAAACAGAAGGTTTGACTTCTGGTCAGTATATTGTAACTCTGAAACACTGACTGAAAAGCTAAAACAGAATTACTTATTCTTTAACTTAAGAAAACAGCTTCTTTCAACAGTCAGTCATCTCCTTCATAATAGTCTTCCTGTAATGCTCTGAAAACAGGAGATCTTCTTNTAATGTTTCATTAATCATTTTCTCCATAACTTCCCTAAATGTTGTGTAATTGCTGTTAAATGTTTTTAATCTTTTTCAAAATGTCTCTTTCTCAATGTTTCTGTTTTTAATGTTTTTATCTTTTCTTTTTATCTATTTAGGTTTTTTAAATCTCTCTTTCTCACTGTTTATTACATGCCGTTTTTATTTTAATTATGTAAAGCACTTTGAAATGCCTTGCTGCTGAAATGTGCTATACAAATAAAATTTGATTGATTGATTGATTGATTGATTGATTGATTGATAGACAATCACACATACTCAAGTAGCTGCATAAAGGTGAGCCACGTAATTGTTGGAGTACTTTGGCTGTGATGGAGAACATCGCCAATGGAAGGATTCAGAGGGAGCGATTGATCAGAGATCATATTGATCTGCTGGGAAATGATGATAATGGTTTATGAGCATTACCGCATGGCTCCTTCTTTAGGTTTTGCTCTGAGCTCCAGGATGATCAGTCTGAGCAAAACCTAAAGAAGGAGCCGTGCAGTACCGGTACCGGTCCAGCTGCAGTCATCCTTCAGTCGAGCCGCCCGCTTTATGAATGCGCCTTAAGGACATAAAGCATCTCTATTCTGTACAACTCATGCACATGATTCTCCTATTTAGAATAAACGTCCACATTCCCCACTCAAAGGACCCTCTTACTCTCTCTGTCTTTAAATCAGCTGTTAACAACCACAACCCTGCATTACCTGCCAACAGCTTCATATCCCAGGCCACAAGCAATGATGAACTATCCTCCACTTCAGTCTCCTACAGTTCATGGACAACCTCAATATACACCCATGCTATCATCTGCAATGCCACCACAGTTATTGCCCTTTGCCCCGGTGTTGACTGAAATTTCCCCAACCTTTCAGGCACAGTTCCCAGCAAATCAGAGTACAGCTCCGCACAACTTTAATCTGCAACCATGCCCTATATATGGTGTTCCCACCCCCAAAATCCCTGATTTCATAACTGATAATGAAAGGGAGTTTGCTAACTTAAAACTGGCCTTGGATAACCTGCTGGAACCCTATCCAGATTTGAGCGAAAAATACAAATACCATGTGCTACTCGAACACCTCAAGCTCCCAGAGGCTCAGATGATCGGCCAGTCATACAGACATGATCCATTCCCATATTCAGCAACCATGCATGCACTACAGCTTCAGTATGGTCAGCCTCACCAGTTAGCACAAGCCGAAATAGCAGCTATTGTAACTGCACCTGCTGTGAAGTCAGGAGATACACAAGCATTTCAGAGCTTTGCTCTCAGAGTCCATCTCCTTGTCAGTATGCTGCTCTCCCTAGGTCCTCCCTAGGACCTCAGGAGATGGAACTCAACTGTTGCTCCCATGTTGATCACTTACTCAGTAAACTGCCCAGATATTACAGAGATGGGTTCATTGAATATCTCCAGCTGCATGGAAAGCTCAACACCAAGAGCCTTAACTCCTACAACCTACAAGACCTAAATGGTTGGCTCCAAGGTAAAGCGCAGCAGCAGCGTCTGTCAAACAGACTAGTACAATGCTATCAACTGGAGAAACCTGCTAACAATGGCAAAGAGAAAGTCCCTTATAAGGGCAAAGGACAAAGTGTAGCTGTGTAGCTGAATGGAGCAGATCCCATTCAGCCAAACACCTGTAACAAACCTGCATCATCTAGTGTTAAGAAATCAGTCACTGTCCCATCATTAAAGTGCATTCAACAGCAGAGTTGGACAGGTGGATAACAGAAGGCAAACGATGCTGGAAATGTGCACGTGCTCACACACCTGAGTCTTGCAACCTCAAGAAACCTTGCAGCGACTGTGGTGACATCCATCTCCAAGTGCTCCATGGCATCGCTCAGCATAGCTCTTCCCATCGACAGCCTAAACCCTCAGAGAGCCGAGTTTAATTGACATCAGATTGCAGTGAGCGGTGACATTTGTGCAATGTTTCATCAAATCTGTCTCCTGCCAGAAGACAGATCACTCCTTCGGTTCATCTGGAGGGATTTGCACTGTGAAGATCCACCAGAGGTGTACGAACCATTTGGCACAAGTAGCCCATGTTGTGCCATCTTCGCCCTACAACAACATGCTCGTAACCACCAAGATAACCAACCGGAAGTACTGCAGTCGGTGCAGAAGAGCTTCTACATTGATAACTGCCTCGAGAGTTTTCCTACCATCTCTACAGCTAGAGAAAGAGTCGATCAACTGCGCACTGTATTAGCAGAAGAAGGATTCGACCTCAGACAGTGGGCCAGCAATCAACCAGCAGTAGTAGCCCATCTACCTGCCGATGCCAGATCTTCAGCTACAGAACAGTGGCTAAGCCAGAGCCGTACAGACAGACCCACTTGAACCCACCTTAGGTCTGAGATGGAACTGTGCTGCTGACACCCTTGGCTATCAGTATCGAATCATTGAACATTCTACACTGACAATGAGGACAGCCTACCAAGTGTTGGCCAGCCAATATGATCCTCTGGGGTTTATGGTGCCTTTCACAACCCGTGCCAAAGTGATAATCCAGCAGCTCTGGTCCAAGCAAAGGAGTTGGGATGACCCTGACCTACCTCCTACCCTCCGAGAAGAATGGGAAACCTGGGAGAGCGATCTAAAACATCTCAATAGTGCATCCATCCCTCGCTGTTATTTACCACTCTCTGATAAAGGTACGGATGCAAAGTGTGACCTTCACATCTTTTGTGATGCCTCGGTGCGAGCATATG
>NW_006800493.1:145588-148994 GCF_000485575.1 Poecilia formosa | reverse complement strand
CTCATTAAAGACATGGATGAACACTTAAAACACCCAGGCACAGAACAAGTCTATGCTGAATTAAAGAGACAGTACTGGATCTTGCGTGGACAACAGGCAATCCGACACCACCAACTCAACTGCCCCACCTGTCAGCGCTGGAGAGCTCAACCAAAGGTGCCGCAGATGGCAGATCTGCCTCCACAACGTCTCAGGCTTCTCTGTCCACCCTTCTATTCGTCTGGCGTGGACTGCTTTGGACCTTACCTGGTGAAGATGGGTAGACGGACAGAGAAGCGCTAGGGTGTGATTTTCAAATGTCTCACAACCCGAGCGGTGCACTTAGAGCTCTTGAACTCTATGAATGTGGATGCATTCCTCCTTGCTCTTCGTCGATTTGTTTCCAGACGAGGTTGACCAAAGGAGGTGTTATCAGACTGTGGCACTAACTTCCGAGGTGCCGAAAGAGAACTGAGGGAGACATTTGCAGCCATGGAACCACAACTGAAAGATCAACTGACAGAATACCAGATTGACTTTAAATTCAACCCACTGAGTTCTCCCCACTTCGGTGGAGCATGGGAACGGGAAATACGCTCAATTAAATCTGGCCTCCAAGTTGCAGTTGGCAATCAGTCAGTTTCAGAAGATGTTCTCTACACAATTCTGGTGGAAGTAGAGGGAATCTTAAATTCAAAGCCACTAGGGTATGTGTCAGCTGATGTAGCCGATTTGGACCCCATCACTCCAAACATCCTCCTTATGGGGCGGCATGATGCCGCTCTGCCTCAAGTGACCTATGCTCCAGCAAGTATAGGGCGACGTAGATGGCGACAGTGTCAGGTACTAATTGATCAGTTTTGGCTCCAGTTCACAAAGAACTACTTGCCAAACCTCCAGACCCGTCAGAAGTGGCAAACATCATCNGCTAGTCAGGGATCTGCATCTCATGTAGACTGGTAGGTGGAACAAGTTGCTAGTGTATCCATCCCTCGCTGTTATTTACCACTCTCTGATAAAGGTACGGATGCAAAGTGTGACCTTCACATCTTTTGTGATGCCTCGGTGCGAGCATATGGAGCAGTAGCTTACCTGACGTTTGATGCAGGAGACACCATCCACACCTCCTTTGTGATGGCCAGGTCCAGGGTTTCTCCGAAACGGCAACAGTCCATACCCAGCCTAGAACTCTGCGCAGCACTAGCTGGAGCGCAACTGTCCAAGTTCTTGCAAACTGAAATGACGCTCCCCATCTGACAGACAGTTCTTTGGTCTGACTCCACCACAGTATTGAACTGGATTCAATCAGAGTCCTGCCGTTGTAAGGTGTTTGTCGGAACACGTGTGTCGGAAATACAAGATCTAACCGACCGTCAGGCTTGGTCGTACGTTGACAGCCCAAACAATCCTGCAGATGATATAACAAGGGGTAAACCACTCCTTGAATTAGTCGGAACTGGTTGCTGGAGCAAAGGACCTTCATTTCTTAGACAAAGTGCTGAAAACTGGCCAAAGAAACCAGAGCAAACAGTAATAGTGGGCTCATCTGAATTGAAGAGTATCACGTTCTGCTGTTTCACAGCTGTAGAGCCCAACAGTATCATCCCTGATGCTACCCAGTACAACTCATGGAAGGAACTAGTGGGAGCCATACGACAAGCTCATGGGGTGGCAACAGAACCAGTCAATAACCACATTATTAGCCCCCGAGATGCAGAAGTCTTATTGCTGAGAGGATGCCAAGCACATAGCTTCCCAAGAGAAGTAACTGCTCTTAAAGCACAGAAGCCTTTACCACGTAACAGTAATCTGCTCAACCTTGTGTAACCCACATAAAATGGGGATGCCTCTTTAAGAAACGGAAGTTAGGGAAGCTAGGTGGTCTACCTAGCCAATAGAAAGTTTAGTTTCCAGTGTGTTTAAACCAATCAGAATTCAGACTGCCGCTGCAAGCCCCGCCTTTTTTCCCCGTATCCGCAGCACTGTGTGTGTAAGCGAGAGAGATCCGCCATGAGAAGGAAACGGTTAAGCTGGGCAGCGTGAGAGTCTCCTGTGTTAAACCAGTATACAACTCTAAACAAACGCTTTCCCAGATAGTGGCTGTTTATCATCCGACTTCTGGGCCGGAGGTGTGAGGTGAAAAGGGAAGAGGGACGACTTCGCTTTTTCTGCCGAGCACCGTTGGAGCTAGCTCGTTGGCTCTAACGGCTACTAGTTTAGCTCTAACGGCTACTGATTTAAGTTCATTTTGTTCTTCCTTCAGTTGAAGTGCCACACGGGTCTGGACTGAGAGCCACCATATTGTTGTCCCTAACGTGTCGCTTTGAGATCGGTCAGGTTTTTTTTCTATGCTGGATTGTTCCTGAGGTGGACTTTGATGGCAAGCCTTCCCACCTGGACTTAGAAAGAACTGGATTCCTGGATTCCTTCTTTTCCATTTGGAGTCCTGCTGCACCCTGCGGTGTTGTAGGCCTGTACCTCCCACATCTTCACACACAATTGGTTATGAGTGAGACCACTGACTGACATTTTTTATTCTTATTGTTTAATCCTAGAATTTCTGACCTTACCTTTTGGACCAGTTTTTATTTGAAACGTTATAACCAACTGCTGTGTAGGAAATTCTCCTCATGTGAATGGTGTTGAGTTGAACCAAACTGGAACTGAAATTGATTAGTCTGTTGCCTATTATGATTTAGGATTCAGATTACCAGGGTGCACCCAAAATATTCAAAACTGAGAACTAGCACTTGGCCAAGTATTTGTATTATTTTTTGTATTTTATTGTGTGTAATTTTATTTTCATAATTGTGTGTCTTGTATAACTGTTAATTTCATGGTTTATGTCACTAAAGCCAGTTGTTTTTTTTAAAATTCATTTAACTGCCTTTGTGTGTCATTTAAACACCCCACCATGCTCCGATAGTCGAACCTATTGGCCCATTCATATATATAATACCCTTCTCATCTGTGTTACAGATGAAGCTTTGGCGAGCCAGCCAGGAGCAAGAGTGTGTGTTTAAGTGTCAGACATCTTACCCCTGTTGTTTGAACGTCCCAAGTACTTTTTCTGAAAAGAAAAATGAATGTAGTACTCCGGGAGTCGGTCCTAATTTCCCATTCTGTGGTTGTTAGTGGTTTAACAGGGTCAGAGACAGATGAGGAAGTGTCCACCTTTCTCCAGAAGTATGGGTCCATTAATCGTTACATTCACTTGGATGATCCTAAGTCAGATTTCCATAAAAACATGATTATTGAGTTTTCACATGAGACTGCCATGCAGACATTGGAGCCATTGTTGCCTCTTCAGCTTCCAAGCACGACTCAAGCAGGCATTGTGTATGAGTTAAAGGCTTTAGGAAGTGTCTACACATTAGATGCCAGAAGCAAAGCTACTAAGATGTACATGGAACAGCTCTCTGAAATT